>NC_034194.2:35670795-35688295 GCF_002021735.2 Oncorhynchus kisutch | reverse complement strand
TAAGAAAACATTTTCCAAGAAATAGAGTTTTTTCTACGCATCCATTATCCCAATTTCAGGCGGATCTATGTGACATGCAGTCCCTTGCCGATAAAAATGATGGAAATCGCTACATGCTAACGGTTATAGATATTTTCTCTAAATTAGCCTATGTAAGGGTGTTAAAAAATAAGAGCGGGGCAGAGGTGACCAGGGCCTTTGAATCGATCTTGAAGGCAGGAGGCGCCCCCAAGAAAGTGCAGACGGATGGCGGAAAAGAATTTTTTAATCAAACATTTCAGAAGCTAATGAATAAGTATAATATAGTACATTTTGCTACAGGCTCTGATTTGAAAGCTTCGGTTGTGGAACGCTTTAATAGGACTTTGAAAGAGCGGATGTGGCGCTATTTTACAGCTCACAACACCAACCGATATACAGACATAGTTCAGGATTTAGTAAACGGTTACAACCACAGCTACCATAAGACTATACGTATGAAGCCCTCGGAGGTCTCTTCGGAAAACTCTTTTCAAGTCTTTAAAAATATGTATGGTTTGTTCCCACTTCGCCGTAAGAAAAAAATGACTTTTAAATTCCTAGTGGGTGACTTGGTGCGTATATCAAAGTTGAGGGGTGTTTTCGACAAAAAATACGAACAAGGCTTTAGCTCGGAGTTGTTTACCGTTACCGAATGTCTGCCCCGCATTCCGCCGGTCTACAAATTAAAAGATTATGACGGGGATCTTATAGAGGGATCTTTTTATGAGAAGGAATTACAGAAGGTCCAGTTGGGTAAAGACAAAGTCTTTCACGTGGAGGAGATTCTAGATCAGAAGAGAGAAAAGGGTAAAAAATGGTTGCTGGTCCGCTGGAAAAACTGGCCTCAAAAGTTCAACAGTTGGGTATTGGAGCAGGATGTGGTGGAGGCAACGGGGGTTAATTTAAACCCCTAGTCATGATAACTAGCGCATCATTCGCGTGTACACAGTTGGGCATCATGGAACACAGCGGCTTCTACCTGACTCTCCCCAGTAATGCGTCGGCACAGATATATCGTAATAATCAGAGTTCGAAGTATACAACCAATTTTCCAAAGCCTATAGAGTTATCAGAGGCTTGGGAAGTAGGTCTCAGCGAGATTACATACCCCCATAGTTGGTATAATATCAAAGCTAAGGACCGTGATTTTTATTGCAAAAGGTTCTCGGAACCTGCGAAACTTATTAAGCTTAAAAAAGGTTTCTATAGAACCGTCGACAGGATCGTCTCAGAGTTGAATGAACACCTAACCCTGAACAAGATGGAAATATTCCTATTCTACAATCCAATCCATAAAAGGATACAAATCTCAGGGCCTGCTAACGGAGGTATAAAGACCAGCGGTAATTTATCCTACATGTTGGGGATGGGTCCCAATAAATGGACGTATGTGAACGATAAATTATTCCCATTCCCTGCGGATATACATGCAGGCTTTTACAACATATTTGTCTATACCGACATCATAACCTATCAAAGGGTCGGAGACAGCTGTGTCCCCCTCCTGCGAACAGTTCATATAGACGGCAAGGATGGGGACATCGTCACTGTCAATTATGACAAGCCGCACTACGTACATGTCAGCAAGAACTATATTGAAAACATTCTGGTTGAGCTTAAAACGGATCAGAACGAAAACATTGAATTTACTTATGGTAAAACGATTGTAAAACTCCACTTTAGACCCACCAAAACCTCTCTACATATATAATAGCTGTATTATATTTATAAACATAATACAAATAAAAGGGTTATGGAGCTCCATCAGCTCGACCCTAACCGTTATGTTTCATACTATGTGGATCAAGTGGGTAATGGACTACCAGGATATCATGGAGCGCCGACAATGTATGGTTCGGGGATAGGAGGTATATTCCGTAACCTCTTCAGGATGGTTTTACCGTTTATGAAGAGAGGCTTCAGCATAGCCAAACCACATTTAAAATCAGCGGCTAAAAATATAGTAAGTGAGGTTGTAGCCAATGCTATGACCCGAAGGGCGTCACCAGAGGTGGAGCATCAAGAAGGCTCGGGGCTTATGATATTGTCACGAAGGCCAAAAAAGAGACCTCCTGGTTTAAGGCGTAGACCTGCACCTAAAAAGCGACGGTTAACTGTTAAAAGAACCTCAGTAAGTCAAAGACGGGGTAAAGTGAGGAGGTCTGTACCAAAACAGGCTAAAAGAATACTAGGAAGTATTTTCTAAAAGAATAAGTGACATGGCTCTTTTACATCGAATGTCCTCTGAAGCTATAAAGACAGAACTTGATCTTTTCACGGCACCGTTAACGCAGCATTCAATAGATAGATCCAGTTATGTGGAGATAGCCCCTCTCTCTGCTATTACCGATAACGGGCCTATCGAATTTTTCATACCAGGCCATGGTGACAACTATCTGGACCTCAACAACACCTTGGTGCATTTACGTCTAAAAGTGACCAAAAGAGATGGGTCTAATATTGCAGACGATGCCAAAGTGAGTCTCATTAATTACCCCTTGGCCACCATTTTCTCCCAAGTTGATGTGACTTTGGGTGAACGCCTAATCAGTCAAAGCAGCGCTACATACCCTTATAGAGCCATCATGGAGTGTTTACTAAACTACTCCGAAGACACTCTCAAAACCCAATTTAGCGCCGGGCTGTTTAGCAAGGATACTGCAGGAGCCTCTATGGAATCGACAGACCCTTCCACCGGTGCAAACAAAGGACTAGCGGCACGAGCTCGCTACTGCGCCGAATCTCGAGAGTTTCATTTGCTAGGCCCTATACACTCTGACATTTTCTTTCAAGAACGGTTACTCTTAAATTCGGTTGATTTAAGATTAAAATTAACCAGGGCCAAGGATGATTTTTGCCTGATGTCTCCCCAAGACGGGGATTTTAGTTTGAAAGTGTTGGGGGCAACCCTTTTTATTAAAAAAGTATCTGTATCTCCGGCCGTGCGCCTGGGTCACTCACATGCTTTGATGAAAGGAAATGCCCTTTACCCTCTCCAAAGAATTACCATGAAAACCTTTAGCATACCTGTGGGCAGTAGAATCTGCAGTCAAGAAAACCTATTTCTAGGCCCTTTACCTAGATATGTGGTTATAGGTCTGGTTGATCACGCCTCTAATACGGGCAGTTTAGATAAAAACCCCTTTAATTTTCAGCACTTCAATGCAGAGTATGTAGCGCTCTGTCAGGACGGACGTCAGGTTCCGGCGAAGGCTTTCCAACCACAATTTAATAACAACATATCTGTGCGAGAATTTTACAATCTATTCCTGGCTACAGGGCGACATCTAAAAGATCTCTCTTTACCTATTGACAGAAATGATTTTGCAGAGGGTTACACATTGTATGCTTTCAATTTATCACCTGATGATGACACCTCAGGAAATCTGTCTGTGGTGTCCCAAGGTAACCTCAGGCTGGAAATGCGTTTCCGTACACCTTTAACCTGTACAGTTAGCATGATTGTTTACGCATGCTCTGATTCAATCTTGGAAGTGAATGCCCGAAGACAGGTCTTAGTGGATTATTATTAAGGACCTTTGAACAAAGACATGAATACCCAAGAGTTGGACGGGCTCATGAGCCGCTTGATTGGAAAACAATTTTGTGGAGTGTTGGCTTGTGATGAATTACCTATGGAGATATGGTCTGAGAGGCCTGCAATGTTTATTGTCAATACCCATCCTAAACACATGCCTGGTGAACATTGGCTAGCTATGACATTAGAACAGGAAGGTGGACGAAAAATCTCAACTTTTTTTGATTCCTATGGCTTTCCCCCCGGTTTTTCACATTTCCCTAAATCTATTAAAGATTTTTTGACCCTAAACGGTACAAAGATCTACTACAACATCAAACAAGTGCAAGATAACCTTTCCACTACATGCGGTCACCACTGTGTATTTTACCTGTGCCAAAGAGCCCGGGGAGTTTCTTTTGAAGATGTTATGTCTCTTTATAAGGATGATTTAAGAAGTAATGATAACCTTGTATCTTGTTTTGTTAGAAAATATCAAAAGTGTTCAAATGTGTGTCCTTTAAGAACGCGTAATCAAGGCGTATGCTCACGTCATATGTTTCAAGAATGCCACAAATGTTAACTTGCTTATTTTTCAAATAAAAAATTTATTGAATTTAATCATAGTCATTCAAAAGTCATTTTCAAAAGTCTAACCACGCCGAGAGATCGGGTTTAGGAAAAGGTCCTGAGACGTTCATGGGAGTAAATGAGTTAGCATCATCGCTTTCATATGGGGCCGGTGTCGTTGGGGCATCTTTAGGGGTGCTGTATCTCGTTGAAGGCTTTTGTTTTAAAGCTTGAATCTGTTGACGAAGCTTATGGTTGGGTACACCGGAGAGGGGGATGTTGAGGATTGCCAGGGCCTTAAGAAACTGACGCCAGCCGGGAGGCCTTCGGTCATCAGCAACCTTGTGGGCAGCCGTGGTACTTTTAAGCAAGTCCTGCATATGGGACCCCCTAACCACAGAGCCCTGAAGGATAAACTCTCCAGAGTCGTTCCAAGCAGCTATCCCCTTTGAGTCTTTTATCTTGTTCATAATGTATTTAACATTCTTCCTGTTACGTAAAGGCACATGTGTCAGTAGGTCATGCATAACTTTATCTTCAAATGGCATTTGAGCTTCACCCGACATATTATAGCCACTAGGTAAGATCGACGGTACAGGCCTTACAGGGGCATGGCTATCGTTAGGTTCGACATCTGTTAAAGGGTCCGGTAGGGAAAGGGTTAAATGGTTAGTCTCTCTCTCCCCTTGCTTTACCCGAGTCAAATACCTTTGCATTAGGTTTGTGTATTTTTGAATCTTATCATAGGGGTTCAATCCTTTTCGGTTCAAAACATCCTTCATGGCCGTATCCAAATCATTTTCCGCTGTTTGTCTGATATCTTCAGGACCCTGCATTTGTTTTTTAAGTCTATCCAACTCTTGTTGAGGCACCAAGTACATTTTAGTGGCCATCACACCCACGTGTTCAACCACCACGTCTGGCCGCAATAAGGCTGGTGATGAAGGGCACGGCTATACTGAGTAAAGGTAGAAGAAAACCCCCAGACTGTTGTATACTATGTCTTTTCTTTTGAAGACTGGCCCTTTTATTGGCAAAGAGTTTGATCGCTGTCTTTTGTCTCCTTAATTTTTTCAATTGGTTCAGGGTGAGTGGAATGCGTCCTTTGAGAAGATTCAAAGCAATCTCACATAGGGCTAATATGAGATCTGAAGAACAGCGACCCAAGATGGCCTTCCGTTCTTTAGCTGTAGAACCTACTAGCCTTCTCAAGAGGGGGAGGTTTCTTTTTAAACGCAGAGACATAGCGTTTACTTTTTAGGAAGGTATGCAGCAGGCCTCTCCCCCGGAAACAGCCCTGTACGTAGCCTAAGGTGTTCTGGAGTATTTGCTTTTAAATCCACGATTAAATAAGAAAATGGCTCTTTGGTAGCGTCCTCATAGCTCTCCATAAAGTATGATTTCCGTCCAGGGTACATCTGCTGAGCTAGAGTGCTAATTTGCAGTTTGTCTCTAGGATTTTTAAACAATACCATGTAGTTGGCATTCAAGCTAATGGTCCGACTATTTTACCTTGGTGAAACACATTCTGGACCAAGTAAAGCACGGACAGGTTTCTATGATGAGTATATTGGGTAAAAGCTCGTGCAATTTCAGGGTGTTCGCTACCAGCAAATAGCATATCGTCCAAAACCAGCAGATTATTTACATGTGGGGGGAGAAGTTCATCATCAGACAGAGAATCGGGTATTCCTTCAACAAACTTGATTTTTATTGTCTTCAATAATTCATCATACAGAGGTTGGTAACATGAATAACACCATACAATATTGTCAGGCTTTTGAGATAACACATGTTCAGAATAAGCATTACGTAAAACACAGCATATTCCCGAATCTGACCCCCCCATGCGAAATTGAAAAACTGGCGAACCTCAATATTGTTGAATTTATTTCGACGCAAAACATGTACACTTCGATCAAGACCTCCCCCTCCAGATTTACTAGGCAATTGTCCAACTGTTCAAAAACATCGTATTGGGTTTCAGACTCTTCGGACATTGGTGTGTTTTACGTAATGCTTATTCTGAACATGTGTTATCTCAAAAGCCTGACAATATTGTATGGTGTTATTCATGTTACCAACCTCTGTATGATGGGTTGGTAACATGAATAACACCATACAATATTGTCAGGCTTTTGAGATAACACATGTTCAGAATAAGCATTACGTAAAACACAGCATATTCCCGAATCTGACCCCCCCATGCGAAATTGAAAAACTGGCGAACCTCAATATTGTTGAATTTATTTCGACGCAAAACATGTACACTTCGATCAAGACCTCCCCCCTCCAGATTTACTAGGCAATTGTCCAACTGTTCAAAAACATCGTATTGGGTTTCAGACTCTTCGGACATTGGTGTTAAAGGCTGATTTATAGGTGTCTGGGGTGCCGAATTAAACCTAGCGCTCTCGTTCTGTACACTGATCTCAAGACCGCCCCCCTCCAGATTTGCTAGACATTTGTCCAACTGTTCAAAAACATCATATTGACTTTCAGACTCTTCGGACAATGTTGTTAAAGGCTGTCTTAGAGGTGTCTGTGGGGCCGAATTAAACCTAGGGCTCGCGTTAAGCTGGGTAATTAGAGATATGATGGTTTCGGGAATCTGTGTTAACATGTTTTCCTCGGAAGGCCCTGACTCATTCATACGTGTAATAATGTCTATGAGTTCGGAGGGAATCTGGGATAATAGATTTTCATCTATTGTCATTATGTCAATTACCCCCGAATCATTCATATGGTTAACTATATCTTGGAGCTCTGTAGGGATCCTGGCTAAGAGTGTTTCAATTGTCTCACTTTGGTCTATAGGGGGCGCCATCTGTCTAATTAAGGATGTGTGTGTGTGTGTGTGTGTGTTTACATGTGTGTTTTTTAACGGCGGTATTTGCTTGTTTTAGCCCTAATGTTTTTTAACATACGGGGTAGCTCGCTACGCCAGAATGACACATCCTGATTGTATTGATGCTCGAGTAGAATACACATGCGCCTCTGGAGTAGAGCCTTTCGTGATTTTAAACCCAGGGTAAACGCTTTGAAAAAACGTTCTTGGTCTATTTCAGAATCTGCTGTTTCCCCCACAGAATTGGCCGATTCAAGAAGGTTGGCAGCTTCACAGAACATCAAATCGTCTACCTCAGAAATGTCATTTAAATCTTTGACATCATCAGGTTTCTCTGGTGTCTTTGGAGCCTCCTCGGGGATGCTTGTCTGGGCATCCTCCGATGTTTGTGCGTTGTGTTCATAAGCCGGTGAGGAGTCTGAAATAAAAATAATACATACACAAATAGGTTATTAACCCTAAAATATGTTAAAAATGCCAAATACATTTCAGATATAAGCCTATATATTAACAATACATTAATTAAATACCTCGGCTTTTTTGACGAGGGCTGTTCTGAAGAAGCTCTGAAACCAAGGGCTGTTGTGTTTGTTCAACCTGTATTACAACATCTGCAGGTCCGGTAGATGGGGAGCCTGAAAAAACAAACAAAAAAACAGCATTAGGCCTTGTTTTAACATATTCCGGCATAAAAAAAAATATATAAATATTAAAATAATAATATATATAAATAATAATATATAATTGATTCATACCTAGTCCTTGGAACGACGTCTCGTGAATATCGGCCAAGTAGAATTGTTCGGGTGAAGCGGAACTGTGGATCTGAGCACTAATTATCCTTTGGTGTTTAGAAATATGGGGGACAACGTTGTCCTGGCCAAGGGGAGTTGACCTGCCGTTTAAAGTCTCTGTTCGCTGCTTTTGGGTAAATACATCCTGGGAGTAGGGCAGAATTGTCTCGTAGTCATATGCTTCGCAGAAACCGTTCAGGCTCCATAGGGCATCGTTTAACCTTCTAGGCTTTAGGTCCTCTGTAAACATATAAAATAACTTTTAATATAAGATGCCCACACTTTTTGTTTTTAAGGTATAAATATTTTTATGTATGGAATTCTTGGAGCTTACTTACGTTGACAATTCAGGGCAGGCGTTTGTTTCGGAGCCCCATGGGATGATTCGAGCTCAGTTATACCTCGGAGTATCTGCGTGAATGCTTCAGAATCTATAAAACATTCGACAATATTAAAGCTATAATCACTTTAGCTAATATTGCCTTGTTATACGGTAAGCATACTGATCCTAATGATTGTTTAATATTTCTATAACATCCCACGCTTTTCAAACAATTCCCCACAACAATCAAATCTAATAAAGATTTATTTCAAGAACTCACCTTGCGATAGATCCATTAGCCTGTTTTCCCCGATTATCTTTTTTAACGCTTCAGTCCGATAACGATTCTTGGAGTTTCTGGAGGTGCTGTTTGCATCGGAACTAAAACGCTGCTAACATTGCCCATGGTTTCTAGCGCTTTTGTACCCTACGACCTAGAGAAAAACCCCTGAATGATTTTTTTACATAGCATTTGGGGTTTGTCGTTTTTTTTGGGCTATACCCCCGCCCATGGTATATTTGACACATTTCAAACACATGGTATTGGGTGTGTCTAAACATTAGGATCCTTTTGGAGCTTCTAAAATCTCCGGGGTGCTAGCACCTAGATGCATGGGGGTGTGTTGTTCTCGACATCGCTGGGATGAATGACTTTTTAGCCCACCTAAAAAAAATAGTTTTATGAAAGGCCTTTAAGATTAGGAGTCGTAAGACACAATATTATTGTTGGGGGGTAGGCATCTGTTTTGCAGGCTAGTGTAAACCTTGGTTTCAAACGACCCACCAGGCATGCATGGGTATTTTTTTAACAAACAACCCGCCCCCCTTTTTCTGTTTTTGAAACACACACACACACACACACACAGCCACTACAGAAAACTCCCTCACGCACATGCGCGCGCACATGGCTTTTTCCGCAAGATTTTTCTCAGGGACAGACTGCGCTAAGAGTGAACAAACGCGAGAGTTCATAACGTGGTGAGATTCTGATTTTAAAACCATTTATTTCATTCAAAATATTTAGTACATACATTTTATATCGTTACATTCTTAAGGTATTTTACGATGCCTTTCTTACAGATCCTGGGAGCTTATGCAACCAACCGCAATTGTCCGTGTCGAGTTCACCCTCAAAAGGCAAGGCTCTCTTGCTATGTCCATCAACACATGGTAAGTTTTCACTCCAGGGGTAGATCCGCCGTCGGGCCTTTTGGTCTTGACTCTGTCTCAAGGAAAGCCTCGCCCAGCGCTTTAACTGTTCCCCATTTTGGAAGAGAATGTCCAGCTTATTCATAAGTGTTATGAAAATTGGATAATCCACCCATTTAAAACTAAACACAGGAATAAAAAAGTTTACATGTTTGCGGGCTCTGGAAGCTACCGGAGAATTGACAGACTTTGTAGCATTAGCCTTATCATAAAGGTCACAGGCTAAAATTGTCACTTTGTTGTCAGGGCTATAGTCCATTGAAGCAATTCTTAGAGCCTTGAGATCACTGCGGCCGCAGACCTGTTCTTCCAACGCATATCCTGGCACATTTGTAACACTTAGGACCTGTTCAATTTTACAAAGAGCCAGCCTGATGTTTAGCCATTCTCTCATCCCCAGAGCCGGGGGAAAACTCCCAGGTTTTGCAGGATAAAGGGGTTTGGGTCCACGGTCTGTGAATATCTTTACCGTAGAATCCTCCGGGTGGAATATGTAAGACATGTGGCCCTCACTCGTACCCAAAATCCTTTAAAACATTCTGGAGCTTCACACAGAACTTCTTCAAGGCTTTGGTCACTGGGTTCATGACAAGCCGAGCATAACATCCCTAAAATTGGCATAGGTGTCATTTTTGTTTAATATTCAGGGGGGTTATCATGTACAGTCTTAAACAGGTATTGTTCAGCGGCTTTATAAGGGGCCTTAACCAACCCAAACCGTGAGAAACAGTAACAGGTTGACCTGACACATGGTCACTTACTCAACCCAGGGCATGCACCCTTCTACATGACATAGGGTCATAAATCATTACATAGGGTCATAAATCAGGCTTGGGTCATCAATCATTAACGGCCTGTCAAAGGGACCCTTACTCACCCCATAGCCCCCACCTAACCAGGCTTGTCTATCAGGCTTGGGTCATCAATCATTAACGGCCTGTCAAAGGGACCCTTACTCACCCCATAGCCCCCACCTAACCAGGCTTGCCTGACCAGAAGACATGCACACGTCATCACTACATAGGGTTCACATAGAGTTCACATAGGGTCATCAATCAAAATTTTGACCCGTGACATCTACTCTATTCTCTCTGGTGTGTGTGTGTGTGTGTTTGTGTGTGTGTGTGTGTGTGTGTGTGGGTGTGTGTGTGGGTGTGGGTGTGTGTGTGTGGGTGTGTGTGTGTGTGTGTTTGTGTGTGTGTGTGTGTGTGTCTGTGTGTGTGTGTGTGTGTGGGTGTGTGTGTGTGTGTGTCTTTCTGTGTGTCTGTCTTGATTAAATGTGAGCAGAAATCAAAGAGCACTCTGTTCCATAGTACATTATTTTGGTGAGCAGATTTGCAGCTGAATATCTTACAAAGCCTAATTGCTAATTAGAGTCTAAATGATGTTTGGGCGTCCTTTTGGTACATTTAAAATGCTCATTGCGTTTTTTTTCACTAATGAGTATTTGTAAAGTATAATGAACTCTACAAAACTGTATTTCCCTGTTTCGTTGTTTATAGTGTGCTATAGTGAACAGTAACATCTCTCTTCATTCCGTTTGTATTTCCTGAACACCTCAAATGTTGACCTGTTCATTATAACACAGGTGTGCACACAAACTAAATGCAAGCATGCAAGAACACACACAGTCTTGTACAAAGTAACCTTGTGTGGACACACAATTCAGTCCCATTCAAAATCCTATTTCCCATAACCCTTAACCCTAACCTGTACCCTTACCTTAATCCTAACCTTAACCCAGAAACCTAACCTTAACCCTAACACTAGCTCCTAAACCTAAAAATAACCCTAGCTTGGCCGCAGCCAAGGTCTAAAAAGTAAATGAACCCAAAACGCAACACAAGGTTGAAGACAAAGCAAAAAATTCTACCCATGTCTAAGCGGGTGAATTCAAGCCGGACCACCTAGCCTCTCCATTGAATCGGGGTATCTACACTGTTTCATTCCTACGCTGTGAGCTCTGAACTACAGAGCTGTCTGTCCTCAGAAGACCCCTTCCAGAGCAAGGACGAGGGAACAGGCCCCTAAGCCAAAAGGACACTGACATCGTGAGGACAACCAGAGAGTTGCACCGGAGAAGTGCGTCATTGAGAAGCCTAAACGACCCACGCAGAGCTTCCCCTATGAGACCTCCAACACGTAATTACATCATTATATTCTGACCCATAAGAGCGGCAGTTCGGGGCAAGGCTAGGGTTAAAATAAGCATAGCTGACAAATGCACCCAAATGTATATTTCCCTCGTGTACTTTCTATTTTTCTCTCTCTAGTGTGTGTGTTGGCCCATTATACTAAGTTCTAATCAATAACCTAGAATGTGTTTTTGTGTATGTGTATCTTTTATCATCATTTTAGCTTTCTAGTAATAAATACTCAACTAAGATTGGTGTGGTACGAACTCATTGGTGAGACCCGGGTCCGTGCAGATTCCCGGATTATACAACGTTCAGAACGAGATTGTAGAGGAAACTGATTAATTAGCGACTGTTTGTAAAATCGATATTCTGATATTCTTTGAGTTAATTTGGGAAATAGAAACTCAATCAAAACTAATTTTCCCATGGTGCCCCAGGTTAATGAGTTAATAATTGCTTGATTCAGTTAATCACGCAATTAGAAACCTTTAATCATTCGATGAGCAACAGTCGTCACATTAACTAATACATTAGTCACGACAATAGTTTTGTACCTGTTTCCTCCAGCACAGGGTCCTTTGCTGTTGTTCTGGGATTGATTTGCACTTGTCGCACCAACAAATCAAATCAAATTTTATTTGTCACATACACATGGTTAGCAGATGTTAATGCGAGTGTAGCGAAATGCTTGTGCTTCTAGTTCCGACAATGCAGTAAAACCAACAAGTAATCTAACTAACAATCCAAAAAAACTACTGTCTTATACACAGTGTAAGGGGATAAAGAATATGTACATAAGGATATATGAATGAGTGATGGTACAGAGCAGCATAGGCAAGATACAGTAGATTATCGAGTACAGTATATACATATGAGATGAGTATGTAAACCAAGTGGCATAGTTAAAGTGGCTAGTGATACATGTATTACATAAGGATGCAGTCGATGATATAGAGTACAGTATATACGTATGCATTGAGATGAATAATGTAGGGTAAGTAACATTATATAAGGTAGCATTGTTTAAAGTGGCTAGTGATATATTACATCATTTCCCATCAATTCCCATTATTAAAGTGGCTGGAGTAGAGTCAGTGTCATTGACAGTGTGTTGGCAGTAGCCACTCAATGTTAGTGGTGGCTGTTTAACAGTCTGATGGCCTTGAGATAGAAGCTGTTTTTCAGTCTCTCGGTCCCAGCTTTGATGCACCTGTACTGACCTCGCCTTCTGGATGACAGCGGGGTGAACAGGCAGTGGCTCGGGTGGTTGATGTCCTTGATGATCTTTATGGCCTTCCTGTAATCGGGGGGTGTAGGTGTCCTGGAGGGCAGGTAGTTTGCCCCCGGTGATGCGTTGTGCAGACCTCACTACCCTCTGGAGAGCCTTACGGTTGAGGGCGGTGCAGTTGCCATACCAGGCGGTGATACAGCCCGCCAGGATGGTCTCGATTGTGCATCTGTAGAGTTTGTGAGTGCTTTTGGTGACAAGCGAATTTCTTCAGCCTCCTGAGGTTGAAGAGGCGCTGCTGTGCCGCTTCCTCACGATGCTGTCTGTGTGAGTGGACCAATTCAGTTTGTCTGTGATGTGTATGCCGAGGAACTTAAAACTTGCTACCCTCTCCACTACTGTTCCATCGATGTGGATGGGGGGGTGTTCCCTCTGCTGGTTCCTGAAGTCCACAATCATCTCCTTAGTTGTTGACTGACACCCACACTCCGAGGGCCCTCACCTCCTCCCTGTAGGCCGTCTCGTCGTGTTGGTAATCAAGCTACCACTGTTGTGTCGTCCGCCAAACTTGATGATTGAGTTGGAGGCGTGCGTGGCCACGCAGTCGTGGGTGAACAGGGAGTACAGGAGAGGGCTCAGAACGCACCCTTGTGGGGCCCCAGTGTTGAGGATCAGCGGGGAGGAGATGTTGTTGCCTTACCTCACCACCTGGGGGCGGCCCGTCAGGAAGTCCAGTACCCAGTTGCACAGGGCGGGGTCGAGACCCAGGGTCTCGAGCTTGATGACGAGCTTGGAGGGTACTATGGTGTTGAATGCCGAGCTGTAGTCGATGAACAGCATTCTCACATAGGTATTCTCTTGTCCAGATGGGTTAGGGCGTTGCAGTGTGTGGTTGAGATTGCATCGTCTGTGGACCTATTGGGCGGTAAGCAAATTGGAGTGGGTCTAGGGTGTCAGGTAGGGTTTGGTGATATGGTGGTGACTAGTCTCTCAAAGCACTCACGATTGACGATGAAGGATGTGTACGGGGCGGTAGTCGTTTAGCTCAGTTACCTTAGCTTTCTTGGGAACAGGAACAATGGTGGCCCTCTTGAAGCATGTGGGAACAGCAGACTGGTATAGGGATTGATTGAATATGTCCGTAAACACACGGCCAGCTGGTCTGCGCATGCTCTGAGGGCGCGGCTGGGGATGCCGTCTGGGCCTGCAGCCTTGCGAGGGTTAACACGTTTAAATGTCTTACTCACTTCGGCTGCAGT
The DNA here is from genome assembly GCF_002021735.2 of Oncorhynchus kisutch. Classification (NCBI taxonomy): domain Eukaryota; kingdom Metazoa; phylum Chordata; class Actinopteri; order Salmoniformes; family Salmonidae; genus Oncorhynchus; species Oncorhynchus kisutch. The sequence continues at coordinate 35,674,389 of NC_034194.2, read as the reverse complement.
GAAGGAGAGACCGCATGTTTTCGTTGCAGGGTGTCAGTGGCACTGTATTGTCCTCAAAGCGGGCAAAAAAGTTATTTAGTCTGCCTGCCGGGAGCAAGACATCCTGGTCCGTGACTGGGCTGGATTTCTTCCTGTAGTCCGTGATTGACTGTAGACCCTGCCACATGCCTCTTGTGTCTGAGCCGTTGAATTGAGATTCTACTTTGTCTCTGTACTGGCGCTTAGCTTGTTTGATAGCCTTGCGGAGGGAATAGCTGCACTGTTTGTATTCGGTCATGTTACCAGACACCTTGCCCTGATTAAAAGCATGTGGTTCGCGCCTTCAGTTCCACACGAATGCTGCCATCAATCCAACGGTTTCTGGTTAGGGAATGTTTAATCGTTGCTATGGGAACGACATCTTCAACGCACGTTCTAATGAACTCGCACACCGAATCAGCGTATTCGTCAATGTTGTTATCTGACGCATACGAAACATCTCCCAGTCCACGTGATGGAAGCAGTCTTGGAGTGTGGAGTCAGCTTGGTCGGACCAGCGTTGGACAGACCTCAGCGTGGGAGCCTTCTTGTTTTAGTTTCTGTCTGTAGGCAGGGATCAACAAAATGGAGTCGTGGTCAGCTTTGCCGAAAGGGGGCGGGGCAGGGCCTTATATGCGTCGCGGAAGTTAGAGTAACAATGATCCAAGGTCTCTTTCCACCCCTGGTTGCGGCAATCGATATGCTGATAAAATTTAGGGTCTTGTTTTCAGATTAGCCTTGTTAAAATCCCCAGCTACAATGAATGCAGCCTATACTTTGAGGGGTTTCTGAAGTATGAAACAATAGCTAAAGCTCAGATATTCCTCAGAATATTTCAGGTCACCTCACCAGTCTCAAAATATCTTCAAACAAGTGAAATGGACATTCCGCCTGCGCATCGTATGGTTGTGTCTACAGAAGAGCAACTGAAAGGAATGGCTAGAGATTTTTAAAAACTCAAGGCAGCTTCAGACAGGAAGTTGCAGGAATGGGATGAGGAAACAGAGATGGAGTTAGAGACCACTCTGCCAAAAAGGGCTCGAAAGAAGAAAATCACACCTGGAGAGATGGCACTAGATTAGACATTTACTGGGGCAGAGAGTGCATACATGATTGGTGTCCATAATCAAATTCTGGATACAATTATAGATACCATCCATCTGCGATTTCTGAGTAATGGCACTTTGTATGGCTCTTCTGGACCCTAAGAACTTTAGTCAGTTAACATCCAGTGCCAATGGCCTTACACAGAGCCCATCAAGAACTAAGCAAATGTTTGATCAAATTTGACAGCAGAGCAACGGTGGCCAATTTACAGAGTGAGCTCATGAGTCTGGCAGAACAGTGGACTAGGTTAAAACAATGGGGATTTGAAGAATACACAACCAGGACTATGGAGGATCATGGACCTGAATGAAATGAAATGAAGACAAGGTAGAGATGGTGAACAAGAGCTGTTCATCTTGCAAGGACTGTCCACTGTGTTGCTACCGTATTCTTAGTCAGTACAACCCATGGACCGACGCATACCACATCCTGGGCCTTGTTTACAAGTTCATACTTACCCTGTCAGTAACTCAGGTACAGTAGCTTGCGAGCGGAGCTTCCCTACTCTGAAATTCATCAAGAGTAAGCTCAGGAGCACTCTATCTCAACAACACCTGGAGGTTTTTATGCTCATGGCTACTGAGCGAGATGCTTTAATGACCCTGGACCGTGACCTGGTTATAGATGGCACTGCTGAGAGAAGTGAGCTGCTGCAGAAACTGCTCATTTAAGGAGGTAGGAAACATGTTTATTTTAATTTTATTCTATGACTTGCCTGCTCACCAGTCTTTTCACCAACACATGTCTTCCTGTATTATTTGTTTTACTCGTCAGATGGTTCCAGAGATCCTTGCCACCTTGATGCCAGAGCCAAAATGCCAATATATGTGTGCTCCTTCTAGCCGGCCATTTTTCATTCCCAATCTGTTCCTGCCCTTAACCCTAATCCTAACTCCTAACATTAACTATTAAGCCTAATCCTAACTCCTAACACTTAACCTAACCCTAACCTTAACCCTTAACCCTAATCTTAAAATGGCCTTTGTAATTTTCCTTGTTTTACTATCTTTGTGGGGACTTTTAGGTATTTTCGGTACCCACGAGGACAGTCACACACACAGACAAGCACACACACGTTATCTAATACATTCATATTTATAAGAAAATATAAATAGCTTCTAAGTACATGCATCAAGAGAGACAAAGGCTAATGAGTCATCAAGGCATGCAAACTCAATTTGCTCCCTGAGTGGGGAACATCATGCAGAAATAACCTTATAACCGTATCTTCATTATAATAAACACACTTTTTATCTAACCTTTATTTAACGAGGCAGTTAAGAACAAATTCTTATTTTCAATGACGGCCTAGGAACAGTGGGTTAACTGCCTGTTCAGGGGCAAAACGACAGATTTGTACCTTGTCAGCTCGGGGGTTCGAACTTGCAACCTTCCGGTAACTAGTCAAATGCTCTAACCACAAGGCTACCCTGCCACCCCATATGTACACACACACACTCATGCACACATACTATGCACTCACACACATACACACAGACACACACATACACGCACTCACACACACACAAACACACTCACACACACAGACACACACACTGTTTTGCAGCTTCCCCTCCCTTGACCCTGTCCTCTCAGTTGGGAACTAAGCTAAGAAACACAGACTGATGAATAACAGACTGATGAATGACAGACTGATGAATAACAGACTGATGAATAACAGACTGATGAATGACAGACTGATACATGACAGACTGATGAATAACAGACTGATGAATAACAGACTGATGAATAACAGACTGATGAATAACAGGCTGATGAATAACAGACTGATGAATGACATTGAATAAGGGACAATGTTAACATTTAGAAAACACACACAGATACACACACATACATTCACACACACACACACACACACACACCACACACACACACACACACACACACACACACACACACACACACACACACACACACACACACACACACACACACACACACACACACACACACACACACACACACACAGAGAGAGAGAGAGAGAGAGAGAGAGAGAGACAGAGACACACACACACACACACACAGAGACACACACACAGAGACATACACACACACATACACTGAGAAACACACACAGAAACACACACATATACACATACACACAGAGACACACAGACATCAGAATGATGAATGTCAGACTGATGAATAACAGACTGATGAATAACGGAAGGATGAATAACAGACTGATGAATAACAGAATGATGAATAACAGACTGATGAATAACATAAGGATGAATAATAGACTGATGAATAACAGACTGATGAATAACAGACTGATGAATAACAGAAGGATGAATAACAGACTGATGAATAACAGACTGATGAATAACAGACTGATGAATAACAGACTAATGAATAACATAAGGATGAATAACAGACTGATGAATAACAGACTGATGAATGACAGACTGATGAATAACAGACTGATGAATAACAGACTGATGAATA
>NC_034194.2:35645795-35668295 GCF_002021735.2 Oncorhynchus kisutch | reverse complement strand
CTTCCTGAATGGTCCAGTCACAATCCTGACTTAATATTGCTGTCCATCAGTGTTTCCCAACCAAATGTAAACAATAAGTATTGACGAAAACAATGGATATATGTTGTCCTACGAAAAGGTGGTCGAATCTTATTCAAAAATGTTTTCGCAGTTGTAATGGCTGGCAAAGGTGCTTCAACAAATGATTAACTCTGGGGTGTGAAGATACAGTCAAGACATCGTCAAAAAATGGCTCTATATTTTCTTTCACTTTGGAAATGTGAAATAGTTTGTATAAATTGGCAGGAAACTGCATATCCCTGTGAAAAACATTTCACAAACTTTTTCTGCTTTTTTTAAAGACATACTACTGGGATCCTGCAGATGAACGTGGGGCTACAAAAACGCAATTACTGTTACATCAAGGAGGAACATTTATGGAAAAGAGGCCTGGGGCCATGTGTGTGTGTGTGTGGAGGGGGTGTATGTGTGTGAGAGAGAGGGAGACAGATACAGAGAGAGCATGTGAAAGAGACGGTCTCTCTGACTATCCCTTAGTGTTAAAGGTAGTGTAGTGTTAAAATCCCAACTGGTACTTGATAACCTATTACTTCAAACCTATTCCTCTGTTAGATATTCCACTAACCACCGCAGACATTTCAGATTCCCTAAATGACTAGGCGAGGAGTCGGCGCTAATCCACAGCCAGACTCTCCAGCTCATCTCTCCAGGCCAGGCCAGGCTGAATGACCTGTCATGCCCACAGACAGCTCTCACAATGGGGCTAGTGTTAGTGTCAGGCCCCCTGCCTTCCCTGAGACAACCAGGTCGATGGGAGTTCAGTAGCAGCAGTAGCAGGCAGTGTCTGTTCAGTGGAATCATGCTGGGCTAATGATAGTACCCAGTAAATGAGCCCAGTAAGTGACTCTCAGCCAGCAGAGGAAAACAGTCTCTCTCAGCCAGTGGAGGAAAACAGTCTCTCTCAGCCAGCAGAGGAAAAGTCTCTCTCAGCCAGTGGAGGAAAAGTCTCTCTCACCCAGCAGAGGAAAACAGTCTCTCTCAGCCAGCAGAGGCAAACAGTCTCTCTCAGCCAGCAGAGGAAAAGTATCTCTCAGCCAGCGGAGGAAAAGTCTCTCTCAGCCAGCAGAGGAAAAGTCTCTCTCAGCCAGCAGAGGCAAACAATCTCCCAGCCAGCGGAGGAAAACAGTCTCTCTCAGCCAGCAGAGGAAAAGTCTCTATCAGCCAGCGGAGGCAAACAGTCTCTCTCAGCCAGCGGAGGCAAACAGTCTCTCTCAGCCAGCAGAGGCAAACAGTCTCTCTCAGCCAAGTTTCAGTTTAAAGTTGTAATGTCACAATTACAGTCAAATGCCTTTCTTGAGAGCTCAAACCCCAACAACGCAGTAATCAATAACAATGTAGTACTAAAAATAACAAGGTAAAACGAAAACACGCTAGATATAATAAATCAGAAGAACACGAGTAAACATACTATATACAGGATCAGTTCCAGAACCACATTTACAATATGCAGTGATTCTGGAAGGATAGAGGGAGTAGGGATAAACATACTATATACAGGGTCAGTTCCAGAACCACATTTACAATATGCAGTGATTCTGGAAGGATAGAGGTAGTAGGGATAAACATACTATATACAGGGTCAGTTCCAGAACCACATTTACAATATGCAGTGATTCTGGAAGGATAGAGGTAGTAGGGATAAACATACTATATACAGGATCAGTTCCAGAACCACATTTACAATATGCAGTGATTCTGGAAGGATAGAGGTAGATATGTATAGGGATAAACATACTATATACTATATTGGGGTGGTAGGAAGCCTAGTGGTTAGAGCGTTGGGCCAGTAATCAAAAGGCTGCTAGATTGAATCCCTGAGCTGACAAGGTAAAAATCGGTTGTTCTGCCCCTGAATGTTCTGGGGTGATAGAGTTAGATATGTATGGGGTAAATGTACTAGGGCAGCAGGGTAGCATAGTGGTTAGAGCATTGGACTAGTAACCGGAAGGTTGCAAGTTCAAACCCCCGAGCTGACAAGGTACAAACCCACTGTTCCTAGGCCATCCTTGAAAATAAGAATTTGTTCTTAAATGACTTACCTAGTTAAATACAGGGTCAGTACCATATTGTTAATGCGCAGTGATAGAGGTAGATATGTATAGGGGTAAGGTGACTAGGTATCAGGATAAACAGAGTAGCAGCAGCATATATGAGGATTGTGGGTGTGTGTAGAGTCAGTATAAATGATAGAGTGTGTGTAATGTGTAGTGCCCTGTCAGTGTGCATAGAGGCAAACATTAGAATACAATAAAAAGGTCAACTCAGACAGTCTGTGTACCTATTTGGCAGTCTAATGGCTTGTGGATAGAATCTGTTCAGAGCCTGTTAGTGTCAGACTTGTTGATCTGTTTGCCGGGCAGAAGCAGAGAGAACAGGTTGGAGCCTTTAAACATTTTCTGGGCCTTTCTACCACACTGCCTGATATAGAGGTCCTGGATGGTAGGGAGCTCGGCCCCAGTGAAGTACTGGGCTGTGTGATGAGCTTGGAGGGGACAATGGTGTTGAACGCTGAGCTGTAGTCAGTGAACAGCTTTCTCACATAGGTGTTCATTTTGTCCAGGTGGGAAAGGGCAGTGTGGAGTGCAATTGAGATTGCGTTGTCTATGCGATCTGTTGGGGCGGTATGCGAATTGGAGTGGGTATAGTTTGTCTTGGATGGTGGAGTTTATGTGTGCCGTAACCAGCCTCTCAAAGCACTTCATGATTACAGAAGTGAGTGCTACAGGGTGGTAGTTGCTGTGGCATGAAGCCTTGGAGTTTTTGGGAACAGGAATGATGGTGGTCATTTTAAAACATGTGGAGCTTACAGACTGAGACAAGGAGAGGTTGAAAACTACAGTGAATAGGCAGTTTAAGTCACTACAGACATGGATTCAATCCCAGGCTGTGTCATAGGGCGGCACACAATTGGCAGGTTTGGCCGGGGGGGAGCTTTACTTGACTCATCGCGCTCTAACGACTCCTTGTGGCGGGCAGGGCGCCTGTAGGCTGACTTCGGTCGTCAGTTGAACAGCGTTTCCTCCAACACATTGGTGCAACTGGCTTCCGGGTTAATCGGGCGGGTGTTAAGGAGTGCGGTATGGCGGGTCATGTTTTGGAGGACGCATGACTCGACCATCGCCTCTCCCCAGCCCATTGGAGAGTTGCAGCAATGAGACACGGTCGTAGAAAAATGTGGTAAACTTGTTTTAAAATAATAATTACCGTGAATATACCTGCCAGCTGTTCTGCGCCTGCTCTGAGAATTGGGCTTCATGGCCTTGGGGGTATTAACCTGATTAATGACTTTACTCACGTCGGACTTGGAGAGCGAGATCACCCATTCTTCTGGGTCAGTGGCCCTTGGAGAGCGAGATCACCCATTTTTCTGGGTCAGAGGCCCTTGGAGAGCGAGATCACCCATTCTTCTGGGTCAGTGGCCCTTGGAGAGCGAGATCCCCCATTCTTCTGGGTCGGTGGCCCTTGGAGAGCAAGATCACCCATTCTTCTGGGTCAGTGGCAGCCCTCACACCCGGGACGCTGTTGTTATTGTCAAAGCGTGCATGAAATGCATTGAGTTCGTCTGGTAAAGAGACATCGTTGGGCAGATCACGGCTTGGTCTTCCTTTGTAATCCGTAAGGGACTTTAGGCCCTGCTACATCTGGCGGGCGTCAGAGTCTGTGTAATACGATTTCATATTATTTCCTATATTGTCCTTTTTGCTCGTTTGAGGACTCTGCGGAGGTCATAGTGGGACTTGTTGTACTTGTTCCTGTCCTCAGCTGTAGCCTCAGGGTTGTCTGTGATAGCCCTGTAAGAAGTAGCCCTGTCCTTTATTTTAGCACCAACCTCAGGGCTTTTGATTGGTGAAGCAGTGAACCTTTTATTAAGTGTGGGGATTACGTCAGCAATGTATTTCCTAATGAACCCGGTGACAGAGGTGGTTAGTTCGTGAATGTTATTGGCAAAGTCCCAATCCGCACTAGCAAAGCTGTCCTGTAGCATAATCTCTGATTCTCCTGTAGCATAATCTCTGATTCTCCTGTAGCATAATCTCTGATTCTCCTGTAGCATAATCTCTGATTCTCCTGTAGCATAATCTCTGATTCTCCTGTAGCGTAATCTCTGATTCTCCTGTAGCGTAATCTCTGATTCTCCTGTAGCGTAATCTCTGATTCTCCTGTAGCATAATCTCTGATTCTCCTGTAGCATAATCTCTGATTCTCCTGTAGCATAATCTCTGATTCTCCTGTAGCGTAATCTCTGATTCTCCTGTAGCGTAATCTCTGATTCTCCTGTAGCATAATCTCTGATTCTCCTGTAGCATAATCTCTAATTCTCCTGTAGCGTAATCTCTGGGAGGAGGCAAACGGTGCCTCTCAGCCAGCGGAGGCAAACAGTGTCTCTCAGCCAGCGGAGGCAGACAGTGTCTCTCAGCCAGCAGAGGCAGACAGTGTCTCTCAGCCAGCGAAGGCAGACAGTGTCTCTCAGCCAGCGGACTCTATTAGGCCTACATCACTGGGAGGAGACCGTCTAATGGACAGATAACACATCACTGAGAGGAGACCGTCTAATGGACAGATAACACATGACTGAGAAGAGACCGTCTAATGGACAGATAACACCTCACTGAGAGGAGACCGTCTAATGGACAGATAACACATCACTGAGAGGAGACCGTCTAATGGACAGATAACACATCACTGAGAGGAGACCGTCTAATGGACAGATAACACATCACTGAGAGGAGACCGTCTAATGGACAGATAACACATCACTGGGAGGAGACCGTCTAACGGACAGATAACACATCACTGAGAGGAGACCGTCTAATGGACAGATCACACCTCACTGAGAGGAGACCGTCTAATGGACAGATAACACATCACTGAGAGGAGACCGTCTAATGGACAGATAACACATCACTGAGAGGAGACCGTCTAACGGACAGATACCACATCACTGGGAGGAGACCGTCTAATGGACAGATAACACATCACTGGGAGGAGACCGTCTAATGGACAGATAACACATCACTGGGAGGAGACCGTCTAATGGACAGATAACACATCACAGGGAGGAGACCGTCTAATGGACAGATAACACATCACTGGGAGGAGACCGTCTAATGGACAGATAACACATCACTGGGAGGAGACTGTCTAATGGACAGATAACACATCACTGGGAGGAGACCGTCTAATGGACAGATAACACATCACTGGGAGGAGACCGTCTAATGGACAGATAACACATCACTGGGAGGAGACCGTCTAACGGACAGATAACACATCACTGGGAGGAGACCGTCTAATGGACAGATAACACATCACTGGGAGGAGACCGTCTAATGGACAGATAACACATCACTGGGAGGAGACCGTCTAATGGACAGATAACACATCACTGAGAGGAGACCGTCTACTGGACAGATAACACATCACTGAGAGGAGACCGTCTAATGGACAGATAACACATCACTGAGAGGAGACCGTCTAATGGACAGATAACACTCACTGAGAGGAGACCGTCTAATGGACAGATCACACCTCACTGAGAGGAGACCGTCTAATGGACAGATAACACATCACTGAGAGGAGACCGTCTAATGGACAGATAACACATCACTGGGAGGAGACCGTCTAATGGACAGATAACACATCACTGAGAGGAGACCGTCTACTGGACAGATAACACATCACTGAGAGGAGACCGTCTAATGTGAGACTGTGCAGCCGTCTTCATCGACCTTGCCAAGGCTTTCGACTCTGTCAATCACCATATTCTTATCGGCAGACTCAGTAGCCTCGGTTTTTCGGATGACTGCCCTGCCTGGTTCACCAATTACTTTGTAGACAGAGTTCAGTGTGTCAAATCGGAGGGCATGCTGTCCGGTCCTCTGGCAGTCTCTATGGGGGTGCCTCTTTTCTCTGTGTATATCTCTGTGTATATCTTTTCTCTGTGTATATCAATGATGTTGCTCTTGCTGCGGGCGATTCCCTGATCCACCTCTACGCAGACGACACCATTCTATATACTTTCGGCCCGTCTTTGGACACTGTGCTATCTAACCTCCAAACAAGCTTCAATGCCATACAACACTCCTTCCGTGGCCTCCAACTGCTCTTAAACACTAGTAAAACCAAATGCATGCTTTTCAACCGGTCGCTGCCTGCACCTGCATGCCCGACTAGCATCACCACCCTGGATGGTTCCGACCTAGAATATGTAGACGTCTATAAGTACCTAGGTGTCTGGCTAGACTGCAAACTCTCCTTCCAGACTCATATCAAACATCTCCAATCGAAAATCAAATCAAGAGTCGGCTTTCTATTCCGCAACAAAGCCTCCTTCACTCAAGCCGCCAAGCTTACCCTAGTAAAACTGACTATCCTACCAATCCTCGAATTCGGCGATGTCATCTACAAAATGGCTTCCAACACTCTACTCAGCAAACTGGATGCAGTCTATCACAGTGCCATCCGTTTTGTCACTAAAGCACCTTATACCACCCACCACTGCGACTTGTATGCTCTAGTCGGCTGGCCCTCGCTACATATTCGTCGCCAGACCCACTGGCTCCAGGTCATCTACAAGTCTATGCTAGGTAAAGCTCCGCCTTATCTCAGCTCACTGGTCACGATGGCAACACCCATCCGTAGCACGCGCTCCAGCAGGTGTATCTCACTGATCATCCCTAAAGCCAACACCTCATTTGGCCGCCTTTCGTTCCAGTACTCTGCTGCCTGTGACTGGAACGAATTGCAAAAATCGCTGAAGTTGGAGACTTTTATCTCCCTCACCAACTTCAAACATCAGCTATCTGAGCAGCTAACCGATCGCTGCAGCTGTACATAGTCTATTGGTAAATAGCCCACCCTTTTCACCTACCTCATCCCCATACTGTTTTTATTTATTTACTTTTCTGCTCTTCTGCACACCAATATCTCTACCTGTACATGACCATCTGATCATTTATCACTCCAGTGTTAATCTGCAAAATTGTAATTATTTGCCTACCTCCTCATGCCTTTTGCACACATTGTATATAGACCCCCCCTCTGTTTTCTACTGTGTTATTGACTTGTTAATTGTTTACTCCATGTGTAACTCTTTGTTGTATGCTCACACTGCTATGCTTTATCTTGGCCAGGTCGCAGTTGCAAATGAGAACTTGTTCTCAACTAGCCTACCTGGTTAAATAAAGGTGAAATAAAAAAAATAAAAAATAAAAATAAATAATGGACAGATAACGGTCAATAGACACTGGAGAAAAACCAATGAAACCATTCAGCTCTTTCTTATTGTCTTTCTATCGCTCTTCATTCCTATTTGTTATTCCTTGCACTCTCTTTCCCTTCTGCCCATGTTAACGCCCTATCAATCAATCAATTTATCAATCAATCAATTTATCAATCAATCAAATGTATTTATACAGCCTTTTTACACCAGCAGATGTCACAAAGTGCTTTTACAAAAAACCCAGCCTAAAACCTCTATCATGATGGCCTCCACTCCTCTCCCCCTTCCACCACCCCTTAAATCTCTGCATGGTCCAGAACTCACCTCATCCATCATCCCTCGCCTCCCTCCCTCATTCCCTCCTTCCATCAATCCATCCCTCATTCCCTCCCTCCATCCACATGCCTGGGGATTGATCAGGCCATCATCCCTCAGGCCGGATGTCACACACACACACACACACACACACACACACACACACACACACACACACACACACACACACACACACACACACACACACACACACACACACACACACACACTCTCTCTCTCTATCTATCTCTCTTTCGCCCGTCACGCCATCTGGCCTGCGTGTGTCATCATCTCCAGGTGATTGACAGCTGTGGAGAGGGCGGAACCCAGAGGCGGATCGCCACACCGACCCTGTATTCACCCAAATCATTAGTGCTGCTGGGTGACTGGTGGTGGGTGGGCTGTTGGCCTGTCACTCAAATCAGGGAGGGGGATGCTGAGTGTGGGAGTTCATGGAGCAAAGGTGTGAGATATTGAGTAAATGGCTGCCTTCCTCCTCAGGCCCGTCTACTGTACAATGCCGATTGTGTACATGCTATGTGTGTTTGTGTACATTCTGCGTCTATACATTTAGTCTGTTTATCGTCTGTCTGTATTTTGTTTATTGTGGTAGCAGCATTTTACTGTGTAACACTTCTTTACATGCAAATGTATATGTAATGACGTCATAAAGGAGATGCTGATTCTTGTTGTGTGCCATGTCATCCACTTCACAGTGACATGATCATAGTCACGCACGCACACACACACACACGCACGCACACACACACGCACGCACGTACGCACGCACACACACACGCACGCACGCACACACACACGCACGCACACACACACACACGCACGCACGCACGCACGCACGTACGCACACACACACTCACGCACACACGCACACACGCACGCACGCACACACACACACACACAGGGCAGAAAGGCAGTACCATTATGACACTGTATGGTAACACTGCTCCTGTACAGGGCCCTTCCACCAAATCGGAAATCGGTGCCTTTTGAGAACTGTAATTTTGAAAAAAAAAACGTTTGATTTGACCTCATTTTCATTCACTGTCATAAAGAACACATGTTCTATTTCATAAAAAGTAGTTTTCTCATCTCAAGGTTAAATAAAAACATTACAATAGTAAGTAACAGGGTTGACCATAACAGGGTTGACCGTAACAGAGTTGACCGTAACAGACTTGACCATAACAGGGTTGACCATAACAGGGTTGACCATAACAGAGTTGAGCATAACAGGGTTGACCGTAACAGACTTGACCATAACAGGGTTGACCGTAACAGAGTTGACCGTTACAGGGTTGACCATAACAGGGTTGACCATAACAGGGTTGACCATAACAGGGTTGACCGTAACAGAGTTGACCGTTACAGGGTTGACCATAACAGGGTTGATGATTTCTTATTAAATCAGCCATAAATCCCCTTGTGACAGGAGGAATGGAAGCTTGTTGTGTGTAACAGGGAGGGGCAATTGAATGCAAGCTATAAAAATAAAAAACACTTCTAGCCTGTCTATCACAGGGGGATGGTGGCACCTTAATTGGGGAGGACGGGCTCATGGTAATGGCTGGAATGGAATCAGTGGAATGGTATCAAATACATCAAACACATACTGAAGGTTCCATGGGTTTGATGCCATTCTATTCCAGCCATTGTTATGAGCCGTCCTCGCCTCAGCAGCCTCCAGTGCTGTCTATACTGTATGGTTAACGGGGTTGACGCTTTATGCATGACCTGCTCAGTTTTCCACCACAAAACACCAGAAAATTGACCAAAAGAGTAGAACCAGCTCACCTGGTTTGACTAGATGTTTATTTTGAAAATGTTTTTTTTAAAGGAATAGTTTCATCATATTAAAACGAGAGTTCAGTTCACATGACAGGGTTGACCTTAAACTGAGGGACAGACGGAAATGAATCGCTGTTCACATTAAATGAATAGTCATCTCCAGAGATGACTTTGTCATAGCAACAAATTAACGAGGGCTTTACAATGATAGTGAAAACCTTTGGGATAATGTGGATGAATATCTTCCTAGAAGTGACACAGGGTTGACAGATGCAAAATGCATAATTTTGGTAATTTAGCAAGTCATTATTCAAATTAAAAATCAGATGCACTGAATTCTCTGTCTATATTAAAGGGCCCTTTATTTAATATTACAGGCTTTTAAAGTGCACAGTTTCTTCTTAAATTATTAAAGGCCCAGACGCAAAAGGAACAACCCTACTGCTATAACAAATTAGACTGACTGGACCCAGAACAACGGTTCAACAACAAACACATTCTCTGACTGAGACCCATCTGGACAGTGTCTGTCTGAAAGATGTGTTCAACAACAAACACAGTCTCTGACTGAGACCCATCTGGACAGTGTCTGTCTGAAAGATGTGTTGAACAAAAAACACAGTCTCTGACTGAGACCCATCTGGACAGTGTCTGTCTGAAAGATGTGTTCAACAACAAACACTGTCTCTGACTGAGACCCATCTGGACAGTGTCTGTCTGAAAGATGTGTTCAACAACAAACACAGTCTCTGACTGAGACCCATCTGGACAGTGTCTGTCTGAAAGATGTGTTCAACAACAAACACAGTCTCTGACTGAGACCCATCTGGACAGTGTCTGTCTGAAAGATGTACATGTTTTGGTGCCATGAATTCTACCTTTGTTTTCCAGCCAATATTGAATAATTACAAAAGCAAGGGATTTAATCGGAGACCAGCTGTCCGAAGAGTGTGTGTGTGTGTGTGTGTGTATTCCAAACAATTCAGAATATCACAGGGGGGAACTGAAAGCTGCACCTATGGCTGGACTTATGACTAATGCAAGCACGTACGCCATCACACACACACGCATGCAAGTAAACACACACACACACACACACACTAGCATGGAAGTACACACACACACAAACGCACACACACAATCCCACCTCCCCCATACCTCTACCCCTCTACACACATCTCCATTCAGGTAGGTAGTTACCTGAGGGACTCAGCCATGTGTCGTAGGTCCTCGTTCTGCTGCTTGAGGCGTTCCAGCTTGGTAAGGATCTTGGATAGCTCTCTGCTGGATCGCTCTGGGTGCTCACTGTCCCTCACCAGGTGGCCCCCGATGTAGAATAGCAGCGTGCCCCACGCCAGCAGTACCAGGGTAACCCAGCGCCAGGAGCCCGCCCAGGGCCGCATCGTAGCTCAGCCTGCCCACCTACACACACCGTCGCGACCCGTCACAATAGCCGCCTGGGCATCCTCACTGGCACCGCAGTGCAGGGGCAGTGGGAGGGAGGTGGTGAGAGAGAGCAGGGTTTTTGGGGCAGTGTATCTCTGCTGAGGTTCAGCCTCCTCTCTGTGTGCTAGAGCATGACCGACGCCCCTTGCTGTTGTTCCAGCCCTGTCCTGCTAGGGTCTCCACCTCTTGCTCTTTGTGACTGTGTCGTCTTCCACTCCTCTGGTCCCCCTTGGTCCCCCCTGGTCTGTACGTGTCACCACTTCCTCTAGCGTCCTCCTGTCTTACTTCATGTGTTTGGCCTGGCTCCTTTGGGGACAGAGAGCGAGAATGAGAGCTAGTCAAACAGACAGAAAGACAAAGGGATTGATGGATGGACAGATGGACAGACAGACACACACACGGACCCACATAGACAGACAGATGCCAGGGGAGCTGAGCAACAGAGCCAAACTCCCAGAGAAGGACAGACGCAGCTCAGAGGAACAAGGCTTGCTGGCTGTAACAGTGGGGGCATTGTGTGACTGGCCCTGACAGAGCCGAGGCTAAGCAACCCCACAGGATTGTTCAGCATGACACTGCAATTTACATTTCCACTGTGATGTACAACGCTCCAAGAGCCACAATGCGCTGTGATGAGAAAACAAAGAGACTGGGATGTTCTGTTTTCTCTCTCTCTCTCTCTTTAACACTATCTCTCCCTATTTCCCTATTTCTCCCTATTTAAGGTAGACAGAGAGAGGGAGAGTAAGATAGAGAGAAAAGAGAGCTAGAGAGAGAAAGAGAGAAAGAGAGACAGAGAGAGAGAAAGAGAGACAGAGAGAGAGATAGGGAGAGAGTGAGAGTGAGAGAGAGAGAGAGAGAGAGAGAAAGAGAGACAAAGAAAAGAGAGAGAAAGGGAGACAGAGAGAGACCGACAGAGAAAGGGAGAGAGATCGAGAGCGAGAGAGCAAGAGAGAGAGGGAGACAGAGAGAGAGAGGGAGACAGAGCGAGAGAGAAAGAGAGAGAGAGAGAGGGGGAGACAGAGAGTGAGAGAGAGAAAGGGAGACAGAAAGAAAGAAAGACAGAGAGAGAGAGCTATCGCGAGAGAGAAAGAGTGATAGAGAAAGAGGGAGAGAGAGAGAGAGAAAAGAGAGAGATAAAGAAAGAGAGACAGAGAGAGAGAGAGAAAGAGAGAGAGAAAGGAGACAGAGAGAGTGAAAGAGTGAGAGAGACAGAGAAAGAGTGATAGAGAAAGAGAGAGAGAGCAAGAGAGCGGGAGAGAGAGCGAGACAGAGAGAGAAAGAGAGATAGGGAGACAGAGAGAGAGAGGGAGACAGAGAGAGAGGGAGAGAGAAATAGTAATAGAGAAAGAGAGACAGAGATAGAGAAAGGGAGAAAGACAGACAGAGAGAGATAGAGAGAGAAATAGAGCGAGAAAGAGAGAAATATAGATAGACAGAGTGTGAGAGAGAGAGAAATGGGAAGGTTTTCTGTAGTATTATAAATGTAAGAGTTCTAAACTTCCTTAATAAGCACAATGTCTTGAGTAAAAGCCAAATTGGATTTATACCAAAACATTGCACGACTGATCATATTTACACCCTACACACCCTGATAGATAAACATGTCCACCAAAATAATATCAAAATATACGCTTGCTTTATCGACTTCCAAAAAGCATTTGTTACTATTTGGCATAAGGGACTGTTCTACAAAGTTATTGAAAGTGGTGTAGGGGGTAATACATATGACATAATTAAGTCAATGTATACTGGCAATATGTGCAGCATTAACATTTGCAAGAAAAGAACAGAATTCTTTAACCAGGGGCGGGGCCTTCGTCAGGGTTGCAATCGGAGCCCTGCACTCTTCAATATTTACATCAACGAATTGGCCACTATTCTACAAAAATCCTCAGCCCCTGTTGTTAGTCTTCACAATTCAGAGGTTAAATGCCTACTCTTCGCAGATGACCTATGCTAATTAATTACTTAAAGATCATACAATGTGATTTTCTGGATTTTTGTTTTAGATTCCGTCTCTCACAGTTGAAGTGTACATATGATAAAAATGACAGACCTCTACATGCTTTGTAAGTAGGAAAACCTGCAAAATCGGCAGTGTATAAAATACTTGTACTACCCACTGTTTACATAGAGTACTGCACACACTACAATTACTTAGGTTTAAAAATCAGCTTAACTGGACACCGTATTAAGGAGGCAGTGAGTGAACTGAAAGAGAAAGCAGAGCATTCTTGGCCATTACAAAACAATTCAAATTGAAATACCTGTTAAAATGAGTCTAAAACTAATTGAATGTGTCATTGAACCAATTGCACTTTATGGCAGCAAGGTGTGGGATCCACTTGCAAAACAAGATTTCATCAAATGGTACAAACACCCCTTCGAAGAATTAGGCCAATACACACTAATAATACAAATTCAAAAAAGAGCAATTCAGTTTTGGAAACATCTAAAATACAGTGACCCCCTCTCATATCATTACCAAGCCCTGCATTGCCAAGAGCTGAGCAAAGAAAAGAGTCCCCTCATCCAGCTGGTCCTGGGGCTGAGTTTACAAACCTGTTCTACTAACATACTGAAGCCTCACGACCAGAACATCCAATCAATCAGGATAAACCAAATTACAACACAGTCAAAACAAAACTACATTGCTTATTGGGAAACACAAGCAAAATGCAAAATGCAATGATATCTGGCCCTAAATCGACAGTACACCGTGGCTAACTATTTGACCATGGTTACTGATCAAAACCTTAGAAAAACCTTGACAAAGTACATGCTCAGTGAGCACAGCCTTGCCATTGAGAAGGGTAGACACAGGAAAACCTGGCTCCCTGTAGAGGAAAGGCTGTGCAACCACTGCACAACAGCAGAACCTGAGACGGAGCTGCATTTCCTGACAAAATGTAAAAAAATATAAAACAATTAGAGTGTCATTTCCCCAAATGTGAAACCCTTATTCAAGGTTTCAAAGACCTCTCTGATGAGAGTAGGCTACCCGTCCTGCTGGGGGAGGACGCAGAGAGCTGTGGGTTGGCAGCGCACTATGTTGCTGCCTGCCATAAGATAAGGGACAGACCAATCAACCTGCACATGTACTCTACTGTATGCTCATTGTTATTGTTATGGTTATTTTGACCCTTGGTTATTGCTGTTACTGTTGTCCCATCGAAAATTTTGATTCTTCTTATTTTCATATTTTAAATATCCAAAGTAAGCTTTGGCAATATGTATATTGTTATGTCATGCCAATAAAGTAAATTTAATTGATTTGAATTGAATTGATAGAGAGTGAGAAAGAGAAAGACAGACAGACAGACAGACAGACAGACAGACAGACAGACAGACAGACAGACAGACAGACAGACAGACAGACAGACAGACAGAGAGAGAGAGAGAGAGAGAGAGAGAGAAAGAGAGAGAGACAGAGTGAGAGAAAGAGTGATGGAGAGAGAGAGAGTGAGAGAGGGCGAGACAAAGCGAGAGTGAGAGAGACAGAGAGAGAAAGAGAAAGATATGCAGAGAGAGAGAGAGAGAGAGAGAGAGAGAGAGAGAGAGATACAGAGAGAGATAGAGAGCGAGACAGAAAGAGAGAGAGAGAGAAAGGGAGAGAGAGAGAGAGTGAGAGAAAGAGAGACAGGGAGAGATAGAGAGAGCGAGAGTGAGACAGAAAGAGAGAGAGAGAGAGAAAGCACATGAGAGAGAGAGCGATACAGAGAGAGATGCTGCTAGTCCCATCCACCAAACTACCAGGTGTGAAACAGGGAAGGGACTCAGGGGTACAGAGAATAGAGGAGACCTAACTCACTCCATCAGACCACAGCAAAATCACAGTCTACTTGAACAGAGCAATACCCAATCATGAGGCAACAAAGTCACGGGAACTGAGTAATGCTATAGATGGAAGGAATGTAGTGTGGAAACCTACCAAAAAAACAATTAGGTAACAAAAAATTCAATCCCTTCTAGACAACTTCCTGGACAAAACGTTCCACTGTAATAGTGATGGTGTAAACTTGACAGTTGAAAATGTTAACAGTATATTTGACCTCTCAGCTTCCCTATCTAACCTAAAAATGTCAAACAGAAAACCAAAGAAAATGAACAACAATGACAAATGATTTGATGAAGAATGCAAAAATCTAAGAAAGAAATTGAGAAACCTGTCCAACCAAAAACATAGAGAACCAGAAAACCTGATTCTACGCCTTCACTCTGGTGAATCACTAAAACAATACATAAATACACTACGGAAAAAGAAGGAACAGCACGTCAGAAATCAGCTCAATAATTGAAAAATCCATAGACGAACCAATTCTGGGAAAATTGGAAAACACTAAACAAACAACAACACAAAGAATTATCTATCCAAAATGGAGATGTATGGGTAAACCACTTATCCAATCTTTTTGGCTCTATAGCAAAGAACAAACAGATACATATATAACAAATACAGGATCAAATACAAATATTAGAATCAACTATTAAAGACGACCAGAACCCACTGGATTCTCCAATTACATTGAATGAGTTACAGGACAAAATAAAAACCCTCCAACCCAAAAAGGCCTGTGGTGTTGATGGTATCCTCAAAGGAAATGATCAAATATACAGACAACAAATTCCAATTGGCTATACTAAAACTCTTTAACATCATCCATCATCCAGCTCTGGCATCTTCCCCAATATTTGGAACCAAGGACTGATCGCCCCAATCCACAAAATGGAGACAAATTTGACCCCAATAACTACCGTGGGATATGTGTCAACAGAAACCTTGGGAAAATCCTCTGCATTATCATTAATAGCAGACTCGTACATTTCCACAGTGAAAACAATGTACTCAGTGAAAACAAATGTCAAATTGGCTATCTACCAGATTATTGTACGACAGACCACATATTCACCCTGCACACCGGAATTGACAAACAAACAAAACAAAACAAAGGCAAAGCCTTCTCATGCTTTGTTGATTTCAAAAAAGTCAAATGTCTACTGTTTGCTGATGATCTGGTGCTTCCGTCACCAACCAAGGAGGGCCTACAGCAGCACCTAGATCTTATGCACAGATTTTGACAGACCTGGGCCCTGACAGTACATCTCAGTAAGACCAAAATAATGGTGTTCCAGTTTCCAGGACCACAAATACAAATTCCATCTAGACACCATTGCCTTAGAGTACACAGGAAAACTATAAATACCTTGGCCTAAACATCAGCGCCACAGGTAACTTCCAGCTGTGAACGATCTGAGAGACAAGGCAAGAAGGGCCTTCTATGCCATCAAAAGGAACATAAAATTCAACATACCAATTAGGATCTGGCAAAAAATACTTGAATCAGTTATAGAACCCATTGCCCTTCATGGTTGTGAGATCTGGGGTCCACTCCCCATCAAGAATTCACAAAATGGGACAAACGCCAAATTGAGACTGCATGCAGAATTCTGTAAAATTATCCTCTGTGTACAATGTAAAACACCAAATAATGCATGCAGATAACCAATAATTATCAAAATCCAGAAAAGAGCCATTAAATTCTACAACCACCTAAAAGGAAGCGATTCCCAAATCTTCCATAACAAAGCCATCATGAACCTTGAGAAGAATCCCCTAAGCAAGCTGGTCCTGGGGCTCTGTTCATAAACACAAACAGACCAGGACAGCAACACAATTAGACCCAACCAAATCATGAGAAAACAAGAAATATAATTACTTGGCACATTGGGAAAAAAAAAAAAAAACGGAGCAAACTAGAATGCTATATGGCCCTGAACAGAGAGTACACAATGGCAGAATACCTGACCACTGTGACTGACCCAAACGTAAGGACGGCTTTGACACTGTACAGACTCAGTGAGCATAGCCTTGATATTGAGAAAGGCCGCCGTAGGCAGACCTGGCTTTCAAGAGAAGACAGGCTATGTGCACACTGCCCACAAAATTAGGTGGAAACTGAGCTGCACTTCCTAACCTCCTGCCAAGTAAATGACCATATTAGAGACACATATTTCCTTCAGATTACACAGATCCACAAAGAATTTGAAAAGAAACCCGATTTTGATTAACTCCTCTACTGGTGAAATACCACAGTGTGCCATCACAGTAGCAATATTTGTGACCTGTTGCTGCAAGAAAAGGGCAACCAGTGAATAACAAACACCATTGTAAATACAACCCATATTTATGTTTATTTATTTTCCCGTTTGTACTTTAACCATTTACACATCGTTACAACACTGTATATACACATAATATGACATTTTAAATGTTTTTATTCTTTTGGAACTTCTGTGAGTGTAATGTTTACTGTTCACAGAGATAGAGAAGGAACTTCTGTGAGTGTAATGTTTACTGTACACAGAGATAGAGAAGGAACTTCTGTGAGTGTAATGTTTACTGTACACAGAGATAGAGAAGGAACTTCTGTGAGTGTAATGTTTACTGTTCACAGAGAGAGAGAGAGAAGGAAGATTGTATCATCAGAGGGAGAGATAGAGACGAAGGAACTTCTGTGAGTGTAATGTTTACTGTACACAGAGATAGAGAAGGAACTTCTGTGAGTGTAATGTTTACTGTTCACAGAGAGAGAGAGAGAAGGAAGATTGTATCATCAGAGGGAGAGATAGAGACGAAGGAACTTCTGTGAGTGTAATGTTTACTTTACAAAGAGAGAGAGAGAAGGAACTTCTGTGAGTGTAATGTTTACTTTACACACAGAGAGAGAGAAGGAACTTCTGTGAGTGTAATGTTTACTTTACACAGAGAGAGAGAGAAGGAACTTCTGTGAGTGTAATGTTTACTTTACACAGAGAGAGAGAGAAGGAACTTCTGTGAGTGTAATGTTTACTGTACACAGAGATAGAGAAGGAACTTCTGTGAGTGTAATGTTTACTGTTCACAGAGATAGAGAAGGAACTTCTGTGAGTGTAATGTTTACTGTACACAGAGATAGAGAAGGAACTTCTGTGAGTGTAATGTTTACTGTTCACAGAGAGAGAGAGAGAAGGAAGATTGTATCATCAGAGGGAGAGATAGAGACGAAGGAACTTCTGTGAGTGTAATGTTTACTTTACACAGAGAGAGAGAGAAGGAACTTCTGTGAGTGTAATGTTTACTTTACACACAGAGAGAGAGAAGGAACTTCTGTGAGTGTAATGTTTACTTTACACAGAGAGAGAGAGAAGGAACTTCTGTGAGTGTAATGTTTACTTTACACAGAGAGAGAGAGAAGGAACTTCTGTGAGTGTAATGTTTACTGTTCACAGAGATAGAGAAGGAACTTCTGTGAGTGTAATGTTTACTTTACACAGAGAGAGAGAGAAGGAACTTCTGTGAGTGTAATGTTTACTGTTCACAGAGAGAGAGAAGGAACTTCTGTGAGTGTAATGTTTACTGTTCACAGAGAGAGAGAAGGAACTTCTGTGAGTGTAATGTTTACTGTTCACAGAGATAGAGAAGGAACTTCTGTGAGTGTAATGTTTACTTTACACAGAGAGAGAAGGAACTTCTGTGAGTGTAATGTTTACTGTTCACAGAGAGAGAGAAGGAACTTCTGTGAGTGTAATGTTTACTTTACACAGAGAGAGAGAAGGAACTTCTGTGAGTGTAATGTTTACTGTACACAGAGAGAGAGAAGGAACTTCTGTGAGTGTAATGTTTACTGTTCACAGAGAGAGAGAGAAGGAACTTCTGTGAGTGTAATGTTTACTGTACACAGAGAGAGAGAGAGAAGGAACTTCTGTGAGTGTAATGTTTACTGTACACAGAGAGAGAGCGAGAAGGAACTTCTGTGAGTGTAATGTTTACTGTTCACAGAGAGAGAGAGAAGGAACTTCTGTGAGTGTAATGTTTACTGTACACAGAGAGAGAGAGAGAAGGAACTTCTGTGAGTGTAATGTTTACTGTACACAGAGAGAGAGAGAGAAGGAACTTCTGTGAGTGTAATGTTTACTGTACACAGAGAGAGAGAGAGAAGGAACTTCTGTGAGTGTCATGTTTACTGTTCAGTTTTGTTTATTTGACATTTGTATATTATCCACTTCACTTGCTTTGGCAACGTTAAATATTGCCAATGTAGCTCCTTGAATTGAATTGTGAGAGGGAGAGAGAGATAGAGAGATCGAGATCTATATATATTTATGAGAGAGAGAGAGAGAAAACATATATATATATATATATGAGAGAGAGAGAGAGAGAAAACATATATATATATATATATATGAGAGAGAGAGAGAGACAGAGAGAAAACATATATATATATATATGAGAGAGAGAGAGAGACAGAGAGAAAACATATATATATATATATGAGAGAGAGAGAGAGAGAGACAGAGAGAAAACATATATATATATATATGAGAGAGAGAGAGAGAGACAGAGAGAAAACATATATATATATATATGAGAGAGAGAGAGAGAGAGACAGAGAGAAAACATATATATATATATATATATGAGAGAGAGAGAGAGAGAGAAAACATATATATATGAGAGAGAGAGAGAGAGAGAGAGAGAGAGAGAAAACATATATATATATATATATGAGAGAGAGAGAGAGAGAGACAGAGAGATCGAGATATATATATATATATATATGAGAGAGAGATGGATCTGCGCTGCCGGGTTAATGAGAATACATACCTTATCTATCAACTCCTAACCCTATCAAAGTGTTTGACTTGTAGATGCTGGGTATAGAGTTGAGATGCTGTGTATAGAGTTGAGATGCTGTGTGTAGAGTTGAGATGCTGGGTGTAGAGTTGAGATGCTGGGTATAGAGTTTAGATGCTGGGTATAGAGTTGAGATGCTGTGTATAGAGTTGAGATGCTGTGTATAGAGTTGAGATGCTGTGTGTAGAGTTGAGATGCTGGGTGTAGAGTTTAGATGCTGGGTATAGAGTGTGCATTGAGACATAATAGGGAGTGGCCTGTGTGGCTTTACTAGGGATATATCAAGTTCCTCATGTGTCCGTGTGGGGTATGGGATTGGCTGATGGCCAGTGTTATCCTGGGTGGTCTTATAGGCCGTCTCTGTGTGTGTGGTTGGGTGCTTGCGTGCATGTGTGCGTTTTTAAGTCTGCATGTGTCTTTGGTTCTGCATGCGTATTCTTGTGCATGTGAGACAGTATCGCTTCGGACTAGCGTAGTAAAAGGTAAGTTAACTGTACTGCCAGTGTACGTCAGCGTGTGGATTGTGGAACATGCAGAGCAGTTGGTATGTAAGGACATGTAATTGGTGCCATGTAATTCCATAGAGACCCTTCATGCTTTACTGACTACACCCCTCAACACAGCTGCGGCTCACACACAACTAGCTGTCCTTCTGGCCTCCTATTGATCTATCACCATGATATTGTGCCACTGTGCACCGTGTCGGCTCAAAGAGGCCCTGCTTCCTGTTTCATGCAAACAACAAGCCGTAATGGCAGACCAGTCCTTCTAGCCTGCTATTGAGAGCCATTGTGATATTGTGCTATTGTGCTCCGTGGCGGGTCTGCACTGTTGCTGTGACTAACACGAGCTGACATAAGGACAGGTTGATGTTCTATATGTAGGGCAGTGGTATGCTGAGCTGTGGTTGCATTATGAAAAGAAAGCAGCGAGAGGGGTAGCTACGTGTTGCCAGCTAATGCATTTGCTTGGTGGAGGGGTACTGTGAATAATTCTTCACCTTGTTAGAGGGATACAGGTTGGCTGGCAGGCTGGAGCAGTAATGAATGAAGACTGTGTTCAGTGGGCTAAGTCCATGTCAGGATGAGCACGACACTAGCACTGGTCCAAGATCTGTTGATAGCCATCTCTTACAGTATGCTCTTTGACATACAGTACCAGTCCAAAGTTTGAACACACCTACTCATTCCAGGGTTTTTCTTCATGTTTACTATTTTCTACATTGTAGATTAATAGGGAAGACATCAAAGCCATGAAATAACACATATGGAATCATGTAGTAAGCAAAGACGCATTAAACAAATCAAAATCTATTTTATTTTTGAGATTCTTCAGAGTAGCCACCCTTTAACCTTGATGACAGATGTGCAAACTCTTGGCATTCTCTCAAACAAATTCATGAGGTAGTTACCTGGAATGTGTTTCAATTAACCTTGTTAAAAGTACATTTGTGGAATTTCTTTCCTTCTTAATGTATTTGAGCCAATCAGTTGTGTTGTGACAAGGTAGGGGTGGTATACAGAAGATATCCCTATCTGGTTAAAGACGAAGTCCATATTATGGCAAGAACACCTAAAATAAGCAAAGAGAAAATGAAAGTCCATCATTACTTTAAGACATGAAGGTCAGTCAATCTGGAACATTTAAAGAACTTTGAAAGTTTCTTCAAGTGCAGTCGGAAAAACCATCCAGCGCTATGATGAAACTGGCTCTCATGAGGACCGCCACAGGAAAGGAAGACCCAGAGTTACCTCTGCTGAAGAGGATAAGGTCATTAGAGTTAACTGGCTCTCATGAGGACCGCCACAGGAATGGAAGACCCAGAGTTACCTCTGCTGCAGAGGATAAGGTCATTAGAGTTAACTGGCTCTCATGAGGACCGCCACAGGAAAGGAAGATCCAGTGTTACCTCTGCTGAAGAGGATAAGGTCATTAGAGTTAACTGGCTCTCATGAGGACCTCCACAGGAAAGGAAGATCCAGAGTTACCTCTGCTGCAGAGGATAAGGTCATTAGAGTTAACTGGCTCTCATGAGGACCGCCACAGGAAAGGAAGATCCAGAGTTACCTCTGCTGAAGAGGATAAGGTCATTAGAGTTAACTGGCTCTCATGAGGACCGCCACAGGAAAGGAAGATCCAGAGTTACCTCTGCTGCAGAGGATAAGGTCATTAGAGTTAACTGGCTTTCATGAGGACCGCCACAGGAAAGGAAGATCCAGAGTTACCTCTGCTGAAGAGGATAAGGTCATTAGAGTTAACTGGCTCTCATGAGGACCGCCACAGGAAAGGAAGACCCAGAGTTACCTCTGCTGCAGAGGAAAAGTTAATTAGAGTTAACTGGCTCTCATGAGGACCGCCACAGGAAAGGAAGACCCAGAGTTACCTCTGCTGAAGAGGATAAGGTCATTAGAGTTAACTGGCTCTCATGAGGACCGCCACAGGAAAGGAAGACCCAGAGTTACCTCTGCTGCAGAGGAAAAGTTCATTAGAGTTAACTGGCTCTCATGAGGACCGCCACAGGAAAGGAAGACCCAGAGTTACCTCTGCTGCAGAGGATAAGTTCATTAAAGTTAACTGGCTCTCATGAGGACCGCCACAGGAAAGGAAGATCCAGACTTACCTCTGCTGCAGAGGATAAGTTCATTAGAGTTAACTGCACCTCAGATTGAAGCCCAAATAAATGCTTCACAGAGTTCAAGTAACAGACATCTCAACAATCAAATGTTCAGGGGAGACTGCGTGAATCAGGCCTTCATGATCTAATCACTGCAAAGAAACCACTACTAAAGGACACCAATAAGAAGAAGAGGCTTGTTTGGGCCAAAAAACACGAGCAGTGGACATTAGACAGGTGGAAATCTGTCCTTTGTTCTGATGAGTCCAAATTTGAGATTTTTGGTTCCAACTGCTGTGATTTGTGAGATGCAGAGTAGGTGAACGGATCATCTGCGCATGTGTGGTTCCCACCGTGAAG
>NC_034194.2:35548295-35635795 GCF_002021735.2 Oncorhynchus kisutch | reverse complement strand
ATACACTCATGGTGGAGTATTGAGGGGATACACTCATGGTGGAGTATTGAGGGGATACACTCATGCGTACACCAGCTGATTAACGTCAGAATTGTAAATATGGATTCTTAAAAATGTTTTTTTTTAAGCCCTTTAATGAGTTTGTATTTTACAGGTGTTTCTTAGCAGTTTGTCATTTGTCACTGTGTTTGTATCAGGAGTTACCAAATTTGCTATTGACGAGCCACAGGGTGATGAAGGCTTTGCTATTGACGAGCCACAGGGTGATGAAGGCTTTGCTATTGACGAGCCACAGGGTGATGAAGGCTTTGCTATTGACGAGCCACAGGGTGATGAAGGCTTTGCTATTGACGAGCCACAGGGTGATGAAGGCTTTGCTATTGACGAGCCACAGGGTGATGAAGGCTTTGCTATTGACCAGTCGAAGACTACAGATGTCTTGCTACTACAGTCGTCTTGCTACTACAGACGTCTTGCTACTACAGACGTCTTGCTACTACAGACATCTTGCTACTACAGATGTCTTGCTACTACAGACGTCTTGCTACTACAGACGTCTTGCTACTACAGACATCTTGCTACTACAGACGTCTTGCTACTACAGACGTCTTGCTACTACAGACGTCTTGCTACTACAGACATCTTGCTACTACAGACGTCTTGCTAATAAAGACGTCTTGCTACTACGGAGGAGAGAACGGTTGTAGAGATCAACTCTCAAACTCTCAAGGAAGAAGCCGTTGTCCTCATCGGTCAGATGCAAGCCATCCCTACAGTGCATCCCCAGGGACACACTGCTTAATGACACGGTGGAGTACTGAGGGGATACAGTCATGGTGGAGTATTGAGGGGATACACTCATGGTGGAGTATTGAGGGGATACACTCATGGTGGAGTATTGAGGGGATACACTCATGCGTACACCAGCTGATTAACTGAGCGCTGGGCCATCTCTACGAGCCACATTCTGTCATTTGAGAAACTAAGAAATGTGTCAAGCTGGCCCACGTGGAGCTGACAAACGACTTACGCTTATTCATATACACACTGTCCATCGCACATTATCAGTAGCAATTGTGTATGTTCTGTTCCAAATCTGTGACTACTCCCATCTGTTGTTCTATTTCTACGTCCATTTCTACATGTGGGAATGTGTTTGACTGGAGTTGGAGCGCTGTGTACAGCAGTACTAAGAACTTTTGTAGCTGAAGGACTTACAGCACGTAGCCAACGTCAGAATTGTAAATATGGATTCTTAAAAATGTTTTTTTTTAAGCCCTTTAATGAGTTTGTATTTTACAGGTGTTTCTTAGCAGTTTGTCATTTGTCACTGTGTTTGTATCAGGAGTTACCAAATTTGCTATTGACGAGCCACAGGGTGATGAAGGCTTTGCTATTGACGAGCCACAGGGTGATGAAGGCTTTGCTATTGACGAGCCACAGGGTGATGAAGGCTTTGCTATTGACGAGCCACAGGGTGATGAAGGCTTTGCTATTGACGAGCCACAGGGTGATGAAGGCTTTGCTATTGACGAGCCACAGGGTGATGAAGGCTTTGCTATTGACGAGCCACAGGGTGATGAAGGCTTTGCTATTGACGAGCCACAGGGTGATGAAGGCTTTGCTATTGACGAGCCACAGGGTGATGAAGGCTTTGCTATTGACCAGTCGAAGGGTGATGAAGGCTTTGCTATTGATCAGCCACAGGGTGGTGAAGGCATTGCTATTGACGAGCCACAGGGTGATGAAGGCTTTGCTATTGACGAGCCACAGGGTGATGAAGGCTTTGCTATTGACCAGCCACAGGGTGATGAAGGCTTTTTTGTTAAGGCCGAGTGCTACCACACCGGATTCTACTACTCAGCTGCATTTATTTGGGCTGAAATTTCTCTAATGAAACTGTCTCTCATGAGGACCGCCACAGGATAGGAAGACCAGTTGTTACATCTGCTGCATAGGATAAGTTCATTAGAGTTACCAGCCTAAGAAATTGCAGCCCAAATAAATGCTTCACCGAGTTCAAGTAACAGAAACATCTCAACATCAACTGTTCAGAGGAGACTGCATGAATCAGGCCTTCATGGTCAAATTGCTGCAAAGAAACCACTATTAAAGGACAACAATAATAACAAGAGACTTGCTTGGACCAAGAAACACAAGCAATGGACATTAGACCGGTGGAAATCTGTCCTTTGGTCTGATGAGTCCGAATTTGAGATTTTTGGTTCCAATCACCATGTCTTTGTTAGACGCAGAGTAGGTGAACGGATTATCTCTGCATGTGTAGTTCCCACCGTGAAGCATGGAGGAGGAGGTGTGATGGCGTGGGGGTGCTTTGCTGGTGACGCTGTCTGTGATTTATTTAGAATTCAAGGCACACATAACCACAGCATTCTGCAGCTTTACGCCATCCCATCTGGTTTGAGGTTAGTGGGACTATCATTTGTTTTTCAACAGGACAATGGCCCAACACACCTCCAGGCTGTGTAAGGGCTATTTGACCAAGAAGGAGAGTGACATAGTGCTGCATCAGATGATCTGGCCTCCACAGTCATCTGACCTCAACCCAATTGAAATGTTTCGGGGTGAGTTGGACCGCAGAATGAAGGAAAAGCACCCAACAAGTGCCCAGCATATGTGGGAACTCCTTCAAGACCATTGGAAAAGCATGGTGAAGCTGGTTGAGAGAATGCCAAGAGTGTACAAAGCTGTCATTAAGGCAAAGAGTAGCTACTTTGAAGAATCTAAAATATACACTTTTTTTGGTTACTACATGATTCCATGTGTGTTATTTCATAGTTTTGAGGTCTTCAATATTATTCAATAGTAAAAATTGTAAAATAAAGAAAAACCCTTGAATGAGTGTCCAAACTTTTAACTGGTACAGAATATATATATATATATATTTATATGTATGTATATATATTTATATATATATATATATACAGTATGTGTGTGACTATATGTATGTATTTGTAGATATAGGCCTATTGTAAATGTGTATAATTGTAGCGTCATCATCTTAATTGTGAAAATAAATACAAATGCACACATAACTTTAAGCTACATAGTCATTTGACAGGTAATGAGGTTATGAACTGTCCATTGTTCAGCACAGCAATTCATAAAACAGGACCATGTTTGAAAAACAAGTGGTTCTGTGCTTATGTCAATATTTCACAGGTAAGCTAGTGTTTTACAGAAATCAGGAATCTATATGAGTGACTGTGTCCACTACACTACCTCCTGTAGTTATGTTCTGTTGGGTACCTCCTGACCAAAACACTTTTATTTTTCAATTACATTGTTGTGTCTTTGGCTATGCCGGATTAAGTGATATGACATGCTATTCTATAAAATAATTTCTCTGTAATTAATATCACTTGATTGAGCTAATCATGTAAATGTAATTAACTAGAGAGTCGGGGCACCACAAAATAATATTTATAGAGCTGTTATCTTCCGAATAAACTCTTAAAGACCTAGTCAATATCAATCGTCACCTCAATTCAGTCTCATCTGAAAGTTGTAAATTCTTAGTTATCTGCACGTACCCTAACTAACAATTTGAATCAGCAATACAAAATTTGGTTTAATTATTTATTTACTAAATACCTAACTAATCACAAAGAATTACACATACACCTAATTAAATCATAACTTGATTATAAATTACGTCATAAAGGAAAACGTCCCTAGCGGGCACAACAGATATGACAGCTTGTTACAAGAAAGAAAAGGGGCTGGTGAAGGAGCGGGAAGACTGAGGAACAAAGGGAAGAAGCTGTGCTATCGTAAATACAGTATCTTATGCATTCTAAATTACCGCCCATTTGGAAAAGGAAAATGCAATAAATATTTACTCTGCGCTGCGCTTCGGTCGGTTGGTGGTAGATTGAAGGCCGTGTTGCCAAACCGAGTCCTTTGAAGAATGTCTCTGGTTGTCAATTGGATACGTTGTAGTAACGTCGTTGTGTGATAGACGGGATACTCTGTCTGTGCAACCCTCGTTGCATCTGCTGTTGCTAACTCAACAGCTAGGAGGTAGGTATCACTTCTGTAGTGAATAAGAGTTCAAAGTTCATACCATTTCACAACCAAAGCTCACGCTGATGTTAGCTTCGTTCTGTAGTTATTATCTGAACCATTCTGACATAGGACCGTCGTCCTCACATCGTTGGAACAGGAAATTCTATTGTCGTCAAGGGCTTATATAGGAAGGGAGAGGAGGGCGTGTTTGAAAAGTTTTATAGCCCATGTCCCTTCACAGGGTGGGCCACTGATTGAGCAGCCCTATCTTATGAAAACCCACATCTCACATTTTAGAAGCTAAAATCACATTTCATCCCATCACAAATAATTTCATATTCAAACATTTAAATTGAACAACAATTCCATGTGAATCCGATAACTCTGATGTGTAGACTTTCCACTGTAGAGTTTATGTCATCTTATCATTGATGAGAATGTCTCAGATGACAACCGAACTGACATCATATTCATTAAGTACCACCGCATATGTTCAATTTTTCGGATTACCAGAATATAGTTCATTTCCCCCCACCTACTGATGTTCCCAGAATCTCTATGTTAACCAAGGGTTTTGCAAATGTAACCTCAGTAAGGTAGAGAGAGGAAAAAGGGGGGAAGATGTATTTATGACTGTCATAAACCTACCCCCCAGGCCAACGTCATGACAACATGTATTGGTAAAATAAATATTTAAGGAAATATAGGCAGGCACCACATTACTACAATACAAAACAGCTCAATCAAGCATGATGGTCCAGGCTGTATCACATCCGGCCGTGATTGGGAGACCCATAGGGCAGCGCACAATTGGCCCAGCGTCGTCCGGGTGTGGCCGGGGTAGGACATCATTGTAAATAAGAATGAGTTCTTAACTGACTTGCCTATATAAATAAAAAAATAAAGAAAATAAAAAATGGTGTTATAAGTGTAAAAGTAAAGCTTGCTTTAAATTATCAAATAAAAGCTTGGTAGTGGAATTGGGTAATGTCTTAGCGTGGGGTGGGAAGAATGCAATACATGACCTTGTATGAGGTACAAATCACATTATTTTGGGAGCACCTCCTCAGAGTATGAATTAGACTGTTTGAGAAGTTTTGAATCCTAATCAACCCCTACAATTTGTTGGAAGTACAATAGACCAACATAGCTACTGTAGTAGGTCAAAGCTGTGCTGGAAAACCTTGGTAGAGCATGGGTGAAATAGGCATTTTGGTGCTCATGTGAATTTACTTTATTTTTCAGCTTCAGACCAATGCCTACTTCTCACTTAAAATGTTTTAATTTTTTTTTTATAGAATACACATTTTATCCTAAGTATAATACAGGAAGGCACAATTGAGTCCAATATTTGCACGTGTTTTGGGGAAGGGGGGCTGGTTGCAAGTGTTTAAATTGTATAGTATTTACCAATCATAATAAGAGTCTGGTAGTAGCAGATGTGATATGTGTTGTAGCATGAATGTATATGTGTGTGTGGGTGGGTGTGTGGTAAGGTGCAGGCTTCGGTTTTACCAGGGCGTTGTGAACAGGGATGGTGGATGGGCAGAAGCTGCAAGGTCCGGCTCTGAGGGTTGTATGTTCAATCCCAGTGCTAGCCAGTCGTAACCCTATCCCAACCGAGGGTTGTATGTTCAATCCCAGTGCCAGCCAGTCGTAACCCTATCCCAACCGAGGGTTGTATGTTCAATCCCAGTGCTAGGCAGTCGTAACCCTATCCCAACCGAGGGTTGTATGTTCAATCCCAGTGCTAGGCAGTCGTAACCCTATCCCAACCTCACCTCTGGAATTAATGACTCAACTTTCAAATGGGACGTTTATAGACAAATGTAGATTCTGCAGTGAGCTTTTGAGAGCTTGTTACATACACACACTATTCCAGTCTCTGTTCCTCATAATGACTTATGACAGACAGAGAGAGAGGGAGCCAATCAACCAGCCAGAGAGAGAGAGAAAGAGAGAGAGAGGGAGAGAGACACAGAAAGATAGATTTAGAGAGAGGCAGAGAGAGACTGTAGCTGGTGCTGTTTAGGGGGGTGCAGCTGTAGAGAGGAGACAGTAGAGAAAAAGCGTCCCTACCTCCGATTTGTAATCTCCCAATAAAAGCATGATTGAAGAGGGTGGGGGGCTCTGCAGTCTCCCATGCAATAAGTTAGGTTCCCAGCGCAATAAGCAGCCAGCCTCCCCCACTCCCTACCTCACTTTACAGACAGCGGGTAACTCCCATTGTAACCTGGCAGAGACCAGAAATAGCCTGTGCCAAAATGCTCTAATTCCTCCAGGCCAGGGGCTGGACTGAATGATGGAGCGATGACTGAAGTTAGGGAGAGAGGTATCGATTATACACACATACAATTTCTCATTCTTTTTTTGTGTTCATGTCTTCACAGAATCAATAGATAACGTAGGGAATCTTATGTACTCACATGAATGAAACTCCATTTCCCACGACTCCTCACCCATACACTTGGACGCTGCCCTATGGGAATAATCCTCAACGGTTCTGTAGTCTTCCAGAAATGATAGAATAACATCTAGAACTTAATAATACCACTCTATGATATTCTATGATGGGCAGTGTAGAACGGAACCCTCAAGTTAACACTGCATATCTTATTATCCAAATGTAAGATGAGCACTTAATTCTAGACTCACAAAACTCTCATTCACACAGTACTGTTCGCAAAACATACTTCCCTCACACTCTCTTGTATCTCATTCACACAGTACTGTTCCCAAACCATACTTACCTCACACTCTCTTGTATCTCATTCACACAGTACTGTTCCCAAACCATACTTACCTCACACTCTCTTGTATCTCATTCACACAGTACTGTTCCCAAACCATACTTACCTCACACTCGCTTGTATCACATTCACATTCACAGAACAACAAACAAAAAACACAGAGGGGAATGAGACAAAGAAAACCGGTTTGCGCTGTTTTTAGATTTCAAACCCTCTCTGTATGAACAAGGAAACCATTATCAAAATATTGCCTAAATAGAGGTCCCACAACCAGGTGTTCTATCCACACTGGCATATCGCCTACTGAGATTACTATGTTATAGATGATCTTATGTCTATCTAAATGTTCAAAACTACCTACAGAGTAC
The DNA here is from genome assembly GCF_002021735.2 of Oncorhynchus kisutch. Lineage (NCBI taxonomy): Eukaryota > Metazoa > Chordata > Actinopteri > Salmoniformes > Salmonidae > Oncorhynchus > Oncorhynchus kisutch. The sequence continues at coordinate 35,628,648 of NC_034194.2, read as the reverse complement.
CCATGTCTCCTATCTAACTATGTAACACGTTCCCAAAAAAATCCAACCTTACCTCATATTTCCTAAGTATCAGGAATAACAAAACACTTACAATAACACTTAACAATAGTAACCCAGGGCATACCTGTTTACCTAACTTAACAAAACACAACACGTTATAACTAGACTTCACCAGGACCAGTGTCCTTTCAGGGTATTACCGGGCCCTGGTCCCTCGTCTAATAGAACTTCAACAGGACCAGTGTTCTTTCAGGTGTCACCGGGCGCAGGTCCCTCGTCTAATAGAACTTCACCAGGACCAGTGTCCTTTCAGGGTATTACCGGGCCCTGGTCCCTCGTCTAATAGTACTTCACCAGAACCAGTGTTCTTTCAGGTGTCACCGGGCGCAGGTCCCTCGTCTAATAGAACTTCACCAGGACCAGTGTCCTTTCAGGGTATTACCGGGCCCTGGTCCCTCGTCTAATAGAACTTCACCAGGACCAGTGTTCTTTCAGGTGTCACCGGGCGCAGGTCCCTCGTCTAATAGAACTTCACCAGGACCAGTGTCCTTTCAGGGTATTACCGGGCCCTGGTCCCTGGTATAATAGAACTTCACCAGGACCAGTGTTCTTTCAGGTGTCACCGGGCACAGGTCCCTGGTCTAATAGAACTTCACCAGGACCAGTGTCCTTTCAGGGTATTACTGGGCCCTGGTCCCTAGTCTAATAGAACTTCACCAGGACTAGTGTCCTTTCAGGGTATTACTGGGCCCTGGTCCCTCGTCTAATAGAACTTCACCAGGACCAGTGTCCTTTCAGGGTATTACAGGGCCCTGGTCCCTCGTCTAATAGAACTTCACCAGGACCAGTGTTCTTTCAGGTGTCACCGGGTGCAGGTCCCTCGTCTAATAGAACTTCACCAGGACCAGTGTTCTTTCAGGTGTCACCGGGCCCTGGTCCCTCGTCTAATATAACTTCACCAGGACCAGTGTTCTTTCAGGTGTCACCGGGGACTGGTCCCTCGTCTAATATAACTTCACCAGGACCAGTGTTCTTTCAGGTGTCACTGGGCACAGGTCCCTGGTCTAATAGTACTTCACCAGGACTAGTGTTCCTTCAGGTGTCACCGGGCCCTGGTCCCTGGTCTAATAGTACTTCACCAGGACCAGTGTTCTTTCAGGTGTCACTGGGCACAGGTCCCTGGTCTAATAGAACTTCACCAGGACCAGTATTCTTTTAGGTGTCACCGGGCGCAGGTCCCTGGTCTAATAGAACTTCACCAGGACCAGTGTCCTTGCAGGGTATTACCGGGCCCTGGTCCCTCGTCTAATAGAACTTCACCAGGACCAGTGTTCTTTCAGGTGTCAGCGGGCGCAGGTCCCTCGTCTAATAGAACTTCACCAGGACCAGTGTCCTTTCAGGGTATTACCGGGCCCTGGTCCCTCGTCTAATAGAACTTCACCAGGACCAGTGTTCTTTCAGGTGTCACCGGGCGCAGGTCCCTCATCTAATAGAACTTCACCAGGACCAGTGTCCTTTCAGGGTATTACCGGGCCCTGGTCCCTCGTCTAATAGAACTTCACCAGGACTAGTGTTCTTTCAGGGTATTACTGGGCCCTGGTCCCTCATCTAATAGAACTTCACCAGGACCAGTGTCCTTTCAGGGTATTACTGGGCCCTGGTCCCTCGTCTAATAGAACTTTACCAGGACCAGTGTCCTTTCAGGGTATTACTGGGCCCTGATCCCTCGTCTAATAGAACTTCACCAGGACCAGTGTCCTTTCAGGGTATTACCGGGCCCTGGTCCCTCGTCTAATAGAACTTCACCAGGACCAGTGTTCTTTCAGGTGTCACCGGGTGCAGGTCCCTCGTCTAATAGAACTTCACCAGGACCAGTGTTCTTTCAGGTGTCACCGGGCCCTGGTCCCTCGTCTAATATAACTTCACCAGGACCAGTGTTCTTTCAGGTGTCTCGGGGCACAGGTCCCTCGTCTAATAGTACTTCACCAGGACTAGTGTTCCTTCAGGTGTCACCGGGCCCTGGTCCCTGGTCTAATAGTACTTCACCAGGACCAGTGTTCTTTCAGGTGTCACTGGGCACAGGTCCCTGGTCTAATAGAACTTCACCAGGACCAGTGTTCTTTCAGGTGTCAACGGGCGCAGGTCCCTCGTCTAATAGAACTTCACCAGGACCAGTGTCCTTGCAGGGTTTTACCGGGCCCTGGTCCCTCGTCTAATAGAACTTCACCAGGACCAGTGTTCTTTCAGGTGTCAGCGGGCGCAGGTCCCTCGTCTAATAGAACTTCACCAGGACCAGTGTCCTTTCAGGGTATTACCGGGCCCTGGTCCCTCGTCTAATAGAACTTCACCAGGACCAGTGTTCTTTCAGGTGTCACCGGGCGCAGGTTCCTCGTCTAATAGAACTTCACCAGGACCAGTGTCCTTTCAGGGTATTACCGGGCCCTGGTCCCTCGTCTAATAGAACTTCACCAGGACTAGTGTCCTTTCAGGGTATTACCGGGCCCTGGTCCCTCGTCTAATAGAACTTCACCAGGACTAGTGTTCTTTCAGGGTATTACTGGGCCCTGGTCCCTCGTCTAATAGAACTTCACCAGGACCAGTGTCCTTTCAGGGTATTACTGGGCCCTGGTCCCTCGTCTAATAGAACTTTACCAGGACCAGTGTCCTTTCAGGGTATTACTGGGCCCTGATCCATCGTCTAATAGAACTTCACCAGGACCAGTGTCCTTTCAGGGTATTACCGGGCCCTGGTCCCTCGTCTAATAGAACTTCACCAGGACTAGTGTCCTTTCAGGTGTCACCGGGCACAGGTCCCTGGTCTAATAGAACTTCACCAGGACCAGTGTCCTTTCAGGTGTCACCGGGCCCTGGTCCCTCGTCTAATAGAACTTCACCAGGACCAGTGTCCTTTCAGGGTATTACCGGGCCCTGGTCCCTCGTCTAATAGAACTTCACCAGGACCAGTGTTCTTTCAGGTGTCACCGGGTGCAGGTCCCTCGTCTAATAGAACTTCACCAGGACCAGTGTTCTTTCAGGTGTCACCGGGCCCTGGTCCCTCGTCTAATATAACTTCACCAGGACCAGTGTCCTTTCAGGTGTCACCGGGCCCTGGTCCCTCGTCTAATAGAACTTCACCAGGACCAGTGTCCTTTCAGGGTATTACCGGGCCCTGGTCCCTCGTCTAATAGAACTTCACCAGGACCAGTGTTCTTTCAGGTGTCACCGGGTGCAGGTCCCTCGTCTAATAGAACTTCACCAGGACCAGTGTTCTTTCAGGTGTCACCGGGCCCTGGTCCCTCGTCTAATATAACTTCACCAGGACCAGTGTTCTTTCAGGTATTACCGGGCCCTGGTCCCTCGTCTAATAGAACTTCACCAGGACTAGTGTTCTTTCAGGTGTCACCGGGCACAGGTCCCTGGTCTAATAGAACTTCACCAGGACCAGTGTCCTTTCAGGGTATTACTGGGCCCTGGTCCCTCGTCTAATAGAACTTCACCAGGACCAGTGTCCTTTCAGGGTATTACCGGGCCCTGGTCCCTCGTCTAATAGAACTTCACCAGGACCAGTGTTCTTTCAGGTGTCACCGGGTGCAGGTCCCTCGTCTAATAGAACTTCACCAGGACCAGTGTTCTTTCAGGTGTCACCGGGCCCTGGTCCCTCGTCTAATATAACTTCACCAGGACCAGTGTTCTTTCAGGTGTCACCGGGCCCTGGTCCCTCGTCTAATATAACTTCACCAGGACCAGTGTTCTTTCAGGTGTCACTGGGCACAGGTCCCTGGTCTAATAGAACTTCACCAGGACCAGTATTCTTTTAGGTGTCACCGGCGCAGGTCCCTGGTCTAATAGAACTTCACCAGGACCAGTGTTCTTTCAGGTGTCACCGGGCGCAGGTCCCTCGTCTAATAGAACTTCACCAGGACCAGTGTCCTTGCAGGGTATTACCGGGCCCTGGTCCCTCGTCTAATAGAACTTCACCAGGACCAGTGTTCTTTCAGGTGTCACCGGGCCCTGGTCCCTCGTCTAATAGAACTTCACCAGGACCAGTGTCCTTTCAGGGTATTACCGGGCCCTGGTCCCTCGTCTAATAGAACTTCACAAGGACCAGTGTTCTTTCAGGTGTCACCGGGCACAGGTCCCTGGTCTAATAGAACTTCACCAGGACCAGTGTCCTTTCAGGGTATTACCGGGCCCTGGTCCCTCGTCTAATAGAACTTCACCAGGACTAGTGTCCTTTCAGGGTATTACCGGGCCCTGGTCCCTCGTCTAATAGAACTTCACCAGGACTAGTGTTCTTTCAGGGTATTACTGGGCCCTGGTCCCTCGTCTAATAGAACTTCACCAGGACCAGTGTCCTTTCAGGGTATTACTGGGCCCTGGTCCCTCGTCTAATAGAACTTTACCAGAACCAGTGTCCTTTCAGGGTATTACTGGGCCCTGATCCATCGTCTAATAGAACTTCACCAGGACCAGTGTCCTTTCAGGGTATTACCGGGCCCTGGTCCCTCGTCTAATAGAACTTCACCAGGACTAGTGTCCTTTCAGGTGTCACCGGGCACAGGTCCCTGGTCTAATAGAACTTCACCAGGACCAGTGTCCTTTCAGGTGTCACCGGGCCCTGGTCCCTCGTCTAATAGAACTTCACCAGGACCAGTGTCCTTTCAGGGTATTACCGGGCCCTGGTCCCTCGTCTAATAGAACTTCACCAGGACCAGTGTTCTTTCAGGTGTCACCGGGTGCAGGTCCCTCGTCTAATAGAACTTCACCAGGACCAGTGTTCTTTCAGGTGTCACCGGGCCCTGGTCCCTCGTCTAATATAACTTCACCAGGACCAGTGTCCTTTCAGGTGTCACCGGGCCCTGGTCCCTCGTCTAATAGAACTTCACCAGGACCAGTGTCCTTTCAGGGTATTACCGGGCCCTGGTCCCTCGTCTAATAGAACTTCACCAGGACCAGTGTTCTTTCAGGTGTCACCGGGTGCAGGTCCCTCGTCTAATAGAACTTCACCAGGACCAGTGTTCTTTCAGGTGTCACCGGGCCCTGGTCCCTCGTCTAATATAACTTCACCAGGACCAGTGTTCTTTCAGGTATTACCGGGCCCTGGTCCCTCGTCTAATAGAACTTCACCAGGACTAGTGTTCTTTCAGGTGTCACCGGGCACAGGTCCCTGGTCTAATAGAACTTCACCAGGACCAGTGTCCTTTCAGGGTATTACTGGGCCCTGGTCCCTCGTCTAATAGAACTTCACCAGGACCAGTGTCCTTTCAGGGTATTACCGGGCCCTGGTCCCTCGTCTAATAGAACTTCACCAGGACCAGTGTTCTTTCAGGTGTCACCGGGTGCAGGTCCCTCGTCTAATAGAACTTCACCAGGACCAGTGTTCTTTCAGGTGTCACCGGGCCCTGGTCCCTCGTCTAATAGAACTTCACCAGGACCAGTGTTCTTTCAGGTGTCACCGGGTGCAGGTCCCTCGTCTAATAGAACTTCACCAGGACCAGTGTTCTTTCAGGTGTCACCGGGCCCTGGTCCCTCGTCTAATATAACTTCACCAGGACCAGTGTCCTTTCAGGTGTCACCGGGCCCTGGTCCCTCGTCTAATAGAACTTCACCAGGACCAGTGTCCTTTCAGGGTATTACCGGGCCCTGGTCCCTCGTCTAATAGAACTTCACCAGGACCAGTGTTCTTTCAGGTGTCACCGGGTGCAGGTCCCTCGTCTAATAGAACTTCACCAGGACCAGTGTTCTTTCAGGTGTCACCGGGCCCTGGTCCCTCGTCTAATATAACTTCACCAGGACCAGTGTTCTTTCAGGTATTACCGGGCCCTGGTCCCTCGTCTAATAGAACTTCACCAGGACTAGTGTTCTTTCAGGTGTCACCGGGCACAGGTCCCTGGTCTAATAGAACTTCACCAGGACCAGTGTCCTTTCAGGGTATTACTGGGCCCTGGTCCCTCGTCTAATAGAACTTCACCAGGACCAGTGTCCTTTCAGGGTATTACCGGGCCCTGGTCCCTCGTCTAATAGAACTTCACCAGGACCAGTGTTCTTTCAGGTGTCACCGGGTGCAGGTCCCTCGTCTAATAGAACTTCACCAGGACCAGTGTTCTTTCAGGTGTCACCGGGCCCTGGTCCCTCGTCTAATATAACTTCACCAGGACCAGTGTTCTTTCAGGTGTCACCGGGCCCTGGTCCCTCGTCTAATATAACTTCACCAGGACCAGTGTTCTTTCAGGTGTCACTGGGCACAGGTCCCTGGTCTAATAGAACTTCACCAGGACCAGTATTCTTTTAGGTGTCACCGGCGCAGGTCCCTGGTCTAATAGAACTTCACCAGGACCAGTGTTCTTTCAGGTGTCACCGGGCGCAGGTCCCTCGTCTAATAGAACTTCACCAGGACCAGTGTCCTTGCAGGGTATTACCGGGCCCTGGTCCCTCGTCTAATAGAACTTCACCAGGACCAGTGTTCTTTCAGGTGTCACCGGGCCCTGGTCCCTCGTCTAATAGAACTTCACCAGGACCAGTGTCCTTTCAGGGTATTACCGGGCCCTGGTCCCTCGTCTAATAGAACTTCACAAGGACCAGTGTTCTTTCAGGTGTCACCGGGCACAGGTCCCTGGTCTAATAGAACTTCACCAGGACCAGTGTCCTTTCAGGTTATTACCGGGCCCTGGTCCCTCGTCTAATAGAACTTCACCAGGACTACTGTTCTTTCAGGGTATTACTGGGCCCTGGTCCCTCGTCTAATAGAACTTCACCAGGACTAGTGTTCTTTTAGGTGTCACCGGGCACAGGTCCCTGGTCTAATAGAACTTCACCAGGACCAGTGTCCTTTCAGGGTATTACTGGGCCCTGGTCCCTCGTCTAATGGAACTTCACCAGGACCAGTGTCCTTTCAGGGTATTACCGGGCCCTGGTCCCTCGTCTAATAGAACTTCACCAGGACCAGTGTTCTTTCAGGTGTCACCGGGTGCAGGTCCCTCGTCTAATAGAACTTCACCAGGACCAGTGTCCTTTCAGGGTATTACCGGGACCTGGTCCCTCGTCTAATAGAACTTCACAAGGACCAGTGTTCTTTCAGGTGTCACCGGGCACAGGTCCCTGGTCTAATAGAACTTCACCAGGACCAGTGTCCTTTCAGGGTATTACCGGGCCCTGGTCCCTCGTCTAATAGAACTTCACCAGGACCAGTGTCCTTTCAGGGTATTACTGGGCCCTGGTCCCTCGTCTAATAGAACTTCACCAGGACCAGTGTCCTTTCAGGGTATTACTGGGCCCTGATCCCTCGTCTAATAGAACTTCACCAGGACCAGTGTCCTTTCAGGGTATTACCGGGCCCTGGTCCCTCGTCTAATAGAACTTCACCAGGACTAGTGTTCTTTCAGGTGTCACCGGGCACAGGTCCCTCGTCTAATAGAACTTCACCAGGACCAGTGTTCTTTCAGGTGTCACCGGGTGCAGGTCCCTCGTCTAATAGAACTTCACCAGGACCAGTGTTCTTTCAGGTGTCACCGGGCCCTGGTCCCTCGTCTAATATAACTTCACCAGGACCAGTGTTCTTTCAGGTATTACCGGGCCCTGGTCCCTCGTCTAATAGAACTTCACCAGGACTAGTGTTCTTTCAGGGTATTACTGGGCCCTGGTCCCTCGTCTAATAGAACTTCACCAGGACTAGTGTTCTTTCAGGTGTCACCGGGCACAGGTCCCTGGTCTAATAGAACTTCACCAGGACCAGTGTCCTTTCAGGGTATTACTGGGCCCTGGTCCCTCGTCTAATAGAACTTCACCAGGACCAGTGTCCTTTCAGGGTATTACCGGGCCCTCGTCCCTCGTCTAATAGAACTTCACCAGGACCAGTGTTCTTTCAGATGTCACCGGGTGCAGGTCCCTCGTCTAATAGAACTTCACCAGGACCAGTGTTCTTTCAGGTGTCACCGGGCCCTGGTCCCTCGTCTAATATAACTTCACCAGGACCAGTGTTCTTTCAGGTGTCACTGGGCACAGGTCCCTGGTCTAATAGAACTTCACCAGGACCAGTATTCTTTTAGGTGTCACCGGCGCAGGTCCCTGGTCTAATAGAACTTCACCAGGACCAGTGTTCTTTCAGGTGTCACCGGGCGCAGGTCCCTCGTCTAATAGAACTTCACCAGGACCAGTGTCCTTGCAGGGTATTACCGGGCCCTGGTCCCTCGTCTAATAGAACTTCACCAGGACCAGTGTTCTTTCAGGTGTCACCGGGCCCTGGTCCCTCGTCTAATAGAACTTCACCAGGACCAGTGTCCTTTCAGGGTATTACCGGGCCCTGGTCCCTCGTCTAATAGAACTTCACAAGGACCAGTGTTCTTTCAGGTGTCACCGGGCACAGGTCCCTGGTCTAATAGAACTTCACCAGGACCAGTGTCCTTTCAGGGTATTACCGGGCCCTGGTCCCTCGTCTAATAGAACTTCACCAGGACTACTGTTCTTTCAGGGTATTACTGGGCCCTGGTCCCTCGTCTAATAGAACTTCACCAGGACTAGTGTTCTTTTAGGTGTCACCGGGCACAGGTCCCTGGTCTAATAGAACTTCACCAGGACCAGTGTCCTTTCAGGGTATTACTGGGCCCTGGTCCCTCGTCTAATAGAACTTCACCAGGACCAGTGTCCTTTCAGGGTATTACCGGGCCCTGGTCCCTCGTCTAATAGAACTTCACCAGGACCAGTGTTCTTTCAGGTGTCACCGGGCCCTGGTCCCTCGTCTAATAGAACTTCACCAGGACCAGTGTCCTTTCAGGGTATTACCGGGCCCTGGTCCCTCGTCTAATAGAACTTCACCAGGACCAGTGTTCTTTCAGGGTATTACTGGGCGCAGGTCCCTCGTCTAATAGAACTTCACCAGGACCAGTGTCCTTTCAGGGTATTACTGGGCCCTGGTCCCTCGTCTAATAGAACTTCACCAGGACCAGTGTCCTTTCAGGGTATTACTGGGCCCTGATCCCAAGTCTAATAGAACTTCACCAGGACCAGTGTCCTTTCAGGGTATTACCGGGCCCTGGTCCCTCGTCTAATAGAACTTCACCAGGACTAGTGTTCTTTCAGGTGTCACCGGGCACAGGTCCCTGGTCTAATAGAACTTCACCAGGACCAGCGTTCTTTCAGGTGTCACCGGGCCCTGGTCCCTCGTCTAATATAACTTCACCAGGACCAGTGTTCTTTCAGGTATTACCGGGCCCTGGTCCCTCGTCTAATAGAACTTCACCAGGACTAGTGTTCTTTCAGGGTATTACTGGGCCCTGGTCCCTCGTCTAATAGAACTTCACCAGGACTAGTGTTCTTTCAGGTGTCACTGGGCACAGGTCCCTGGTCTAATAGAACTTCACCAGGACCAGTGTCCTTTCAGGGTATTACCGGGCCCTGGTCCCTCGTCTAATAGAACTTCACCAGGACCAGTGTCCTTTCAGGGTATTACCGGGCCCTGGTCCCTCGTCTAATAGAACTTCACCAGGACCAGTGTTCTTTCAGATGTCACCGGGTGCAGGTCCCTCGTCTAATAGAACTTCACCAGGACCAGTGTTCTTTCAGGTGTCACCGGGCCCTGGTCCCTCGTCTAATATAACTTCACCAGGACCAGTGTTCTTTCAGGTGTCACCGGGCCCTGGGCCCTCGTCTAATATAACTTCACCAGGACCAGTGTTCTTTCAGGTGTCACTGGGCACAGTCCCTCGTCTAATAGTACTTCACCAGGACTAGTGTTCCTTCAGGTGTCACCGGGCCCTGGTCCCTGTTCTAATAGTACTTCACCAGGACCAGTGTTCTTTCAGGTGTCACTGGGCACAGGTCCCTGGTCTAATAGAACTTCACCAGGACCAGTATTCTTTTAGGTGTCACCGGGCGCAGGTCCCTGGTCTAATAGAACTTCACCAGGACCAGTGTTCTTTCAGGTGTCACCAGGCGCAGGTCCCTCGTCTAATAGAACTTCACCAGGACCAGTGTCCTTGCAGGGTATTACCGGGCCCTGGTCCCTCGTCTAATAGAACTTCACCAGGACCAGTGTTCTTTCAGGTGTCACTGGGCCCTGGTCCCTCGTCTAATAGAACTTCACCAGGACCAGTGTCCTTTCAGGGTATTACCGGGCCCTGGTCCCTCATCTAATAGAACTTCACTAGGACCAGTATTCTTTTAGGTGTCACCGGGCGCAGGTCCCTGGTCTAATAGAACTTCACCAGGACCAGTGTTCTTTCAGGTGTCACCGGGCGCAGGTCCCTCATCTAATAGAACTTCACCAGGACCAGTGTCCTTGCAGGGTTTTACCGGGCCCTGGTCCCTCGTCTAATAGAACTTCACCAGGACCAGTGTCCTTTCAGGGTATTATCGGGCCCTGGTCCCTCGTTTAATAGAACTTCACCAGGACCAGTGTTCTTTCAGGTGTCACCGGGTGCAGGTCCCTCGTCTAATAGAACTTCACCAGGACCAGTGTCCTTTCAGGGTATTACCGGGACCTGGTCCCTCGTCTAATAGAACTTCACCAGGACCAGTGTCCTTTCAGGGTATTACCGGGCCCTGGTCCCTCGTCTAATAGAACTTCACCAGGACCAGTGTTCTTTCAGGTGTCACCGGGTGCAGGTCCCTCGTCTAATAGAACTTCACCAGGACCAGTGTTCTTTCAGGTGTCACCGGGCCCTGGTCCCTCGTCTAATATAACTTCACCAGGACCAGTGTTCTTTCAGGTATTACCGGGCCCTGGTCCCTCGTCTAATAGAACTTCACCAGGACTAGTGTTCTTTCAGGGTATTACTGGGCCCTGGTCCCTCGTCTAATAGAACTTCACCAGGACTAGTGTTCTTTCAGGTGTCACTGGGCACAGGTCCCTCGTCTAATAGAACTTCACCAGGACCAGTGTCCTTTCAGGGTATTACCGGGCCCTGGTCCCTCGTCTAATAGAACTTCACCAGGACCAGTGTCCTTTCAGGGTATTACCGGGCCCTGGTCCCTCGTCTAATAGAACTTCACCAGGACCAGTGTTCTTTCAGATGTCACCGGGTGCAGGTCCCTCATCTAATAGAACTTCACCAGGACCAGTGTTCTTTCAGGTGTCACCGGGCCCTGGTCCCTCGTCTAATATAACTTCACCAGGACCAGTGTTCTTTCAGGTGTCACCGGGCCCTGGGCCCTCGTCTAATATAACTTCACCAGGACCAGTGTTCTTTCAGGTGTCACTGGGCACAGTCCCTCGTCTAATAGTACTTCACCAGGACTAGTGTTCCTTCAGGTGTCACCGGGCCCTGGTCCCTGTTCTAATAGTACTTCACCAGGACCAGTGTTCTTTCAGGTGTCACTGGGCACAGGTCCCTGGTCTAATAGAACTTCACCAGGACCAGTATTCTTTTAGGTGTCACCGGGCGCAGGTCCCTGGTCTAATAGAACTTCACCAGGACCAGTGTTCTTTCAGGTGTCACCAGGCGCAGGTCCCTCGTCTAATAGAACTTCACCAGGACCAGTGTCCTTGCAGGGTATTACCGGGCCCTGGTCCCTCGTCTAATAGAACTTCACCAGGACCAGTGTTCTTTCAGGTGTCACTGGGCCCTGGTCCCTCGTCTAATAGAACTTCACCAGGACCAGTGTCCTTTCAGGGTATTACCGGGCCCTGGTCCCTCATCTAATAGAACTTCACCAGGACCAGTATTCTTTTAGGTGTCACCGGGCGCAGGTCCCTGGTCTAATAGAACTTCACCAGGACCAGTGTTCTTTCAGGTGTCACCGGGCGCAGGTCCCTCATCTAATAGAACTTCACCAGGACCAGTGTCCTTGCAGGGTTTTACCGGGCCCTGGTCCCTCGTCTAATAGAACTTCACCAGGACCAGTGTCCTTTCAGGGTATTATCGGGCCCTGGTCCCTCGTTTAATAGAACTTCACCAGGACCAGTGTTCTTTCAGGTGTCACCGGGTGCAGGTCCCTCGTCTAATAGAACTTCACCAGGACCAGTGTCCTTTCAGGGTATTACCGGGACCTGGTCCCTCGTCTAATAGTACTTCACCAGGACTAGTGTTCCTTCAGGTGTCACCGGGCCCTGGTCCCTGTTCTAATAGTACTTCACCAGGACCAGTGTTCTTTCAGGTGTCACTGGGCACAGGTCCCTGGTCTAATAGAACTTCACCAGGACCAGTATTCTTTTAGGTGTCACCGGGCGCAGGTCCCTGGTCTAATAGAACTTCACCAGGACCAGTGTTCTTTCAGGTGTCACCAGGCGCAGGTCCCTCGTCTAATAGAACTTCACCAGGACCAGTGTCCTTGCAGGGTATTACCGGGCCCTGGTCCCTCGTCTAATAGAACTTCACCAGGACCAGTGTTCTTTCAGGTGTCACTGGGCCCTGGTCCCTCGTCTAATAGAACTTCACCAGGACCAGTGTCCTTTCAGGGTATTACCGGGCCCTGGTCCCTCATCTAATAGAACTTCACCAGGACCAGTATTCTTTTAGGTGTCACCGGGCGCAGGTCCCTGGTCTAATAGAACTTCACCAGGACCAGTGTTCTTTCAGGTGTCACCGGGCGCAGGTCCCTCATCTAATAGAACTTCACCAGGACCAGTGTCCTTGCAGGGTTTTACCGGGCCCTGGTCCCTCGTCTAATAGAACTTCACCAGGACCAGTGTCCTTTCAGGGTATTATCGGGCCCTGGTCCCTCGTTTAATAGAACTTCACCAGGACCAGTGTTCTTTCAGGTGTCACCGGGTGCAGGTCCCTCGTCTAATAGAACTTCACCAGGACCAGTGTCCTTTCAGGGTATTACCGGGACCTGGTCCCTCGTCTAATAGAACTTCACAAGGACCAGTGTTCTTTCAGGTGTCACCGGGCACAGGTCCCTGGTCTAATAGAACTTCACCAGGACCAGTGTCCTTTCAGGGTATTACCGGGCCCTGGTACCTCGTCTAATAGAACTTCACCAGGACTACTGTTCTTTCAGGGTATTACTGGGCCCTGGTCCCTCGTCTAATAGAACTTCTCCAGGACTAGTGTTCTTTTAGGTGTCACCGGGCACAGGTCCCTGGTCTAATAGAACTTCACCAGGACCAGTGTCCTTTCAGGGTATTACTGGGCCCTGGTCCCTCGTCTAATAGAACTTCACCAGGACCAGTGTCCTTTCAGGGTATTACCGGGCCCTGGTCCCTCGTCTAATAGAACTTCACCAGGACCAGTGTCCTTTCAGGGTATTACTGGGCCCTGGTCCCTCGTCTAATAGAACTTCACCAGGACCAGTGTCCTTTCAGGGTATTACTGGGCCCTGGTCCCTCGTCTAATAGAACTTCACCAGGACCAGTGTCCTTTCAGGGTATTACTGGGCCCTGGTCCCTCGTCTAATAGAACTTCACCAGGACCAGTGTCCTTTCAGGGTATTACTGGGCTCTGGTCCCTCGTCTAATAGAACTTCACCAGGACCAGTGTCCTTTCAGGGTATTACTGGGCCCTGATCCCTCGTCTAATAGAACTTCACCAGGACCAGTGTCCTTTCAGGGTATTACCGGGCCCTGGTCCCTCGTCTAATAGAACTTCACCAGGACTAGTGTTCTTTCAGGTGTCACCGGGCACAGGTCCCTGGTCTAATAGAACTTCACCAGGACCAGTGTCCTTTCAGGTGTCACCAGGCCCTGGTCCCTCGTCTAATAGAACTTCACCAGGACCAGTGTCCTTTCAGGGTATTACCGGGCCCTGGTCCCTCGTCTAATAGAACTTCACCAGGACCAGTGTTCTTTCAGATGTCACCGGGTGCAGGTCCCTCGTCTAATAGAACTTCACCAGGACCAGTGTTCTTTCAGGTGTCACCTGGCCCTGGTCCCTCGTCTAATATAACTTCACCAGGACCAGTGTTCTTTCAGGTGTCACCGGGCCCTGGGCCCTCGTCTAATATAACTTCACCAGGACCAGTGTTCTTTCAGGTGTCACTGGGCACAGTCCCTCGTCTAATAGTACTTCACCAGGACTAGTGTTCCTTCAGGTGTCACCGGGCCCTGGTCCCTGTTCTAATAGTACTTCACCAGGACCAGTGTTCTTTCAGGTGTCACTGGGCACAGGTCCCTGGTCTAATAGAACTTCACCAGGACCAGTATTCTTTTAGGTGTCACCGGGCGCAGGTCCCTGGTCTAATAGAACTTCACCAGGACCAGTGTTCTTTCAGGTGTCACCAGGCGCAGGTCCCTCGTCTAATAGAACTTCACCAGGACCAGTGTCCTTGCAGGGTATTACCGGGCCCTGGTCCCTCGTCTAATAGAACTTCACCAGGACCAGTGTTCTTTCAGGTGTCACTGGGCCCTGGTCCCTCGTCTAATAGAACTTCACCAGGACCAGTGTCCTTTCAGGGTATTACCGGGCCCTGGTCCCTCATCTAATAGAACTTCACCAGGACCAGTATTCTTTTAGGTGTCACCGGGCGCAGGTCCCTGGTCTAATAGAACTTCACCAGGACCAGTGTTCTTTCAGGTGTCACCGGGCGCAGGTCCCTCATCTAATAGAACTTCACCAGGACCAGTGTCCTTGCAGGGTTTTACCGGGCCCTGGTCCCTCGTCTAATAGAACTTCACCAGGACCAGTGTTCTTTCAGGTGTCACCGGGCGCAGGTCCCTCGTCTAATAGAACTTCACCAGGACCAGTGTCCTTTCAGGGTATTACCGGGCCCTGGTCGCTCGTCTAATAGAACTTCACAAGGACCAGTGTTCTTTCAGGTGTCACCGGGCACAGGTCCCTGGTCTAACAGAACTTCACCAGGACCAGTGTCCTTTCAGGGTATTACCGGGCCCTGGTCCCTCGTCTAATAGAACTTCACCAGGACTAGTGTTCTTTTAGGTGTCACCGGGCACAGGTCCCTGGTCTAATAGAACTTCACCAGGACCAGTGTCCTTTCAGGGTATTACCGGGCCCTGGTCCCTCATCTAATAGAACTTCACCAGGACCAGTGTTCTTTCAGGTGTCACCGGGCGCAGGTCCCTCGTCTAATAGAAGTTCACCAGGACCAGTGTCCTTTCAGGGTATTACCGGGCCCTGGTCCCTCGTCTAATAGAACTTCACCAGGACTAGTGTTCTTTCAGGTGTCACCGGGCACAGGTCCCTCGTCTAATAGAACTTCACCAGGACCAGTGTTCTTTCAGGTGTCACCGGGTGCAGGTCCCTCGTCTAATAGAACTTCACCAGGACCAGTGTTCTTTCAGGTGTCACCGGGCCCTGGTCCCTCGTCTAATATAACTTCACCAGGACCAGTGTTCTTTCAGGTGTCACCGGGCCCTGGTCCCTCGTCTAATATAACTTCACCAGGACCAGTGTTCTTTCAGGTGTCACTGGGCACAGGTCCCTCGTCTAATAGTACTTCACCAGGACTAGTGTTCCTTCAGGTGTCACCGGGCCCTGGTCCCTGGTCTAATAGTACTTCACCAGGACCAGTGTTCTTTCAGGTGTCACTGGGCACAGGTCCCTGGTCTAATAGAACTTCACCAGGACCAGTATTCTTTTAGGTGTCACCGGGTGTAGGTCCCTGGTCTAATAGAACTTCACCAGGACCAGTGTTCTTTCAGGTGTCACCGGGCGCAGGTCCCTCGTCTAATAGAACTTCACCAGGACCAGTGTCCTTGCAGGGTATTACCGGGCCCTGGTCCCTCGTCTAATAGAACTTCACCAGGACCAGTGTTCTTTCAGGTGTCACCGGGCGCAGGTCCCTCGTCTAATAGAACTTCACCAGGACCAGTGTCCTTTCAGGGTATTACCGGGCCCTGGTCCCTCGTCTAATAGAACTTCACCAGGACCAGTGTTCTTTCAGGTGTCACCGGGCGCAGGTCCCTCGTTTAATAGAACTTCACCAGGACCAGTGTCCTTTCAGGGTATTACCGAGCCCTGGTCCCTCGTCTAATAGAACTTCACCAGGACCAGTGTTCTTTCAGGTGTCACCGGGCACAGGTCCCTGGTCTAATAGAACTTCACCAGGACCAGTGTCCTTTCAGGGTATTACCGGGCCCTGGTCCCTCGTCTAATAGAACTTCACCAGGACTAGTGTTCTTTTAGGTGTCACCGGGCACAGGTCCCTGGTCTAATAGAACTTCACCAGGACCAGTGTCCTTTCAGGGTATTACTGGGCCCTGGTCCCTCGTCTAATAGAACTTCACCAGGACCAATGTCCTTTCAGGGTATTACCGGGCCCTGGTCCCTCGTCTAATAGAACTTCACCAGGACTAGTGTTCTTTCAGGTGTCACCGGGTGCAGGTCCCTCGTCTAATAGAACTTCACCAGGACCAGTGTTCTTTCAGGTGTCACCGGGCCCTGGTCCCTCGTCTAATATAACTTCACAAGGACCAGTGTTCTTTCAGGTGTCACCGGGCCCTGGTCCCTCGTCTAATATAACTTCACCAGGACCAGTGTTCTTTCAGGTGTCACCGGGCCCTGGTCCCTCGTCTAATAGAACTTCACCAGGACTAGTGTTCTTTCAGGTGTCACCGGGCCCTGGTCCCTCGTCTAATAGAACTTCGCCAGGACTAGTGCCCCCTCAGTGTGTCACCAGGCCCTGGTCCCTCGTTCCCACAAACCTCACTATCCTACTGCGATCAAGTCAGTACCACGGATTGTACTTTTGGTTGCCCGCAACTGGCTAATTAACAATCATGCACAAGGATACCTCACTTAAGAACATTCTTATCAACTGAACTCAGTCCTGATGTTTACCTCAGCTGTGGCCCTCGGGGGCAGTATTTTCACTTTGGATGAGTTGCGTGCCCATAGTGAACTGCATCCTACTCTGTCCTAGATTGCTAATATATGCATATTATTATTACTATTGTATAGAAAACACTCTGAAGTTTCTAAAACTGTTTTAATTATGTCTGTGAGTATAACAGAACTCATAGGGCAGGCAATCTTCCAAAACAAGAAGTGAAATTCTGAATGTGGGGCAACTTTGATGTCATCACCCCCTCCTTTCCCAACAAGATATGGATGTGGTAGCACATCCTACGCCTTCCACTAGATGTCCTCATTCAGTAGAAAGTGGAATGGAGCATTTGCTGTGAACTTTGACCGAATGGGAGGGGAAATAGTCAGTGTCCCGACAGAATGCCATTTTCCTGTGGCGCATTTCTCTGTGGGTGCCACCGCCGTTCCATTTGGCTGCAGCTGAAAACGTATGATCCGGTTGGAACGTTATTGTATATATATGAAAATAACATCCTGAAGATTGATTCTCTACTTAGTTTGACCAGTTTATTCGACCTGGAATATATCTTTTGGAAGTTTTCGTACAAGTTATCCTGAACCAGCAGTCAGTTTTTGGGCACGTGAGCTGAAAGTGATAGCAAATGCATCTACTTGGACACTAGTATTGGACAGTATGGAACAAAACAACGATTTATTGTGGAACTAGGACTCCTTGCACTACATTCTGATGAAAGATCATCAAAGGTAAGGGAATATTTATGATGTAATTTCGTATTTCTGTTGACTCCAACATGGCGGAGAAATACTTTTATGTCTGAGCGCCGTCTCAGATTATTGCAATGTTAGGCTTTTTCCATAACGGTTGCATTAAGAACCAGTGTATCTTTAATTATATGTAGAACATATACCTTTAGTCAAGACTATTTCCGTTACCTGGCGTAGCTTTCTGTAATTCCTCTGGATATTTTGGAGGCAGTTCTGAACATGGCGTCAATGTAATCTGAGATTTGTGGATATAAATATGCATATTATCGAACAAAACATAAATGTATTGTGTAACATGTTATATGTGTCATCTGATGAAGATTTGCAAAAGGTTAGTGATTAATTTTATCTCTAATCCTGCTTTTGTGACTCTATCTTTGGCTGGAAAAAATGGCTGCGTTTTCCCTTTGATTTGGTGGTGGTATAACATAAATATATGTTGTGTTTTCGCTGTAAAACATTTAAAAAATCGGACATGATGGGTAGATGAACAAGATGTTTATCTTTCATTTGAGGTATTGGACTAATTAATGTGTGAAAGTTAAATATTTCGAAATAATATTTTTGAATTCCCTGCGCCACCTTTTCAGCTGAATGGGGGGGTGGAGTTCCCTGAGGGGAACTTGCCATAACTTAAGGAAGACCTTGTTCTGAGCGTACCCTCAAACAGGGACTTTAATTGTTTTTATTTTTTACATTTATAATTTCATCACGTATTGATAGATTGTCCAAGCCTACCACTCTCAGTACTCTGTCCGAGATCTGATATCCACCTGTGCCCGCTACCTCTCAGATAATAGGCGGGTCCACCTGATCAATAATAAAAATGAGCATGGTGTACCGCGAGATCCTAATTTCTGATCCCCTGTGCACAGTTTACCCAGATCAGGAGATTTCAACAGGTGAAGTTGCAGATCCCATCCTCGTCGCCAAAAATGTAGTGGAAATTCAGTACTGAGAGAGACTTGGTCTTTTCTTCAAACAATCATCTTTATTTAATATTCATTAATTATTGCAATAATGAGACCGTCAGCCCACCAGTCTTGACTGACTGTTAGGCTGAGAGTCTAGCCTTTACAGACGATGCACAGTTTTTATATAGCTGATACGAAGATTGCTTAGTCAGTCACTTCTAACCTTCCCATAAGCCATCTTGGTTATCTACACTCGATGGTCTTTTACTTTGTCTCATCTTCCTGGCATCTGGGCAACTCTCTATCTCGAGTCACACACACCACATCTTGTCTATAGAATGCTAGCATTTAGGTTTTATGACCAACACAAGTCAATTGTCAGCTTCAAACTATCTCTAGTAGAACCCATGTCCTCAACACCCAGACTAGCTGCAGGGTGCTAGAGTGGAGACCATAAAACACAGTATTATCAGGACAGAAATATCTTACTGTTCGTTAAGTCAATAATTGTTACATAGCCAACAAATAAGGTGAAAACATAATTTTTCCCTCACAGGAGACAGGATGGAGGAGTGGGGTGGTGGAGGAGGAGGAAGGGACAGAGGAGAAGAGGAAGTTGGTGGTGGGGTGGTGGAGGAAGAGAAGCAGAAGAGGAAGAAAAGGGTGCTGAGGAGTTTTTATCTGCTCAAACAGGAAGTAATAAAGTATAAAAGCCTAGTTTATTGGGTGGAAAAAAGTATAAAAAAATAAAAAATACCCTACTCTCACTCCTCTCACCCTACTCTCACTCCTCTCACTCCTCACCCTCCTCTCACCCTCCTCTCACCCCTCTACGTTCTCCCTCTTGTCACCCTCTCCTCTCACCCCTCTTCTCTAATCTCCCCTCTCTTCCACCATCATGGTACATGTCACCCTGTATTTACCCCGTCTCCTCTCCCTATTGCTCATATACTCACATGACATGTTGGTATTTAGAGGGCCAGTCTGCAAAACAGTGTTTTCAGGGTCAATACTCAACACACATTGCTTGACTTCCTTTCTCTGCTCTCCTTTGTGTGTGTGGCTGTGTGCCTGTTCGTCTGGGTTTACCATTCATACCTGTAGTTCTCTTAAACCTACATGTGAAAGAACTCCTAAGATCGTCCATAAAACCGAAAATGAAATCCCCTCTGTGCTTGTTCACACCCAGACAATTTCCTAGCCTCCCAGCTGTTCCAGCCTGACTCTAAGTCAGCATTGCCCCTGAGGACAATGAAGTAGAAACCAGGCTGAATAGCCTTGCCTCCCCGGAAACAGACTTTCCTCAAATGTCATTAAAGTCCAAACAGTGAGCTCCACTATCTCCCCTCAGTCCCCTGACCCCTATAAATACGGCATTTAAAAACAGGCTCAACAGCTACAGCCCGTCTCGAATGGCACTACAAAGGGCCCTGGTCAAAGTAGTGCAACTAGATAGAGAACAGGGTGCCATTTGGACCGTCCCAAGCCTTTTCTTCCTGTCTCCCTGGACCTCTCTCCCTGGACCTCTCTCCCTGGACCTCTCTCCCTGGACCTCTCTCCCTGGACCTCTCTCCCTGGACCTCTCTCCCTGGACCTCTCTCCCTGGACCTCTCACCCTGGACCTCTCTCCCTGGACCTCTAGCCCTGGACCTCTCTCCCTGGACCTCTCTCCCTGGACCTCTTTCCCTGGACCTCTCTCCCTGGACCTCTTTCCCTGATGTCACCACAAAAAGGGATCTGTTGGCAAATCAAATTTACTAACCATACAAAATGAGAAAACTCAACACCGCTTTGCCGCTCAGGCCCTAAACAGGAGAGGGCCAATGCAATCTCACCTAATAAACACAATCTCAAGTTTATTTGGTGGAAAATATTGAAAATAAAATCTCAACGTGGCAAATCTTGTTCCCACCCTTTATCCTCATTCTCCTGGGAGGTTAATGCCTGCAGACAACTCCCATGGCTTTTCTGTCCAAGTCACGTTGCAGTTTACTAAATAGGAATTTGGCTTACTGGGCATAGGGACCAGGGAACAACTGGTTGTTCATTTTTCTCCAACTAGACACTTAACAGTCTCTCTTTCTCTCTCTCTCTCTCTCTCTCTCCCTACCCACCCCTCCCTCTCTCTCTACCCCCTTCTCCCTCTTTATCTCTCTCTCTCTCTCACTCTCTCTCTATCCCCCTACTCTCTCTCGCTCGCTCACTCTATCTCCACACATCTCTCTCTTTTTCTCCCACCCCCCCTCTCTCTCTCTCTCTCTCTCGCTATCTCTCCCCCTTCTCTCCGTCTCTATCTCCCTCTCTCCCCCTTTCTCTCTTTCCCCCTCCACTTCCCTCTCTCTCCCCCAGTTAACTAATCTGGCTCTTTTATAAAAATGGGGTCTTTCTTTCACGCCACTCACTCAGTGGGTTCTTCCACTTGGAAAGTCAATAGCAGCCTACCCTTCACAGCTGCTATGTGTCTACAGGGAGCTGGTTGAGTGACACTCATTGTTTAACTGTGAATATGCATTTCTCCCTAGCCTCGGGAGTGACTGGCGCATGCCAAATGAAGGACGTTCCTGTGATTGATGGTGCCTATTTATAACGTTGAGCTCGGTACTGCAGGCATGCAAACCCTGACAAGACCACACACACACAAATGCGCACACAGACGCGCTCAGGGATGTGAGCACACATGCAGACACACACGCACACACACACACGCATGCACGCACGCACACACACACAGAGCAAACAAAAGAGCTGAACTTATATGAGAAAAGAGACACTATTTTCTATTGGAGAAATTATTAAACACCATAGGCATTTGTAAGGGAAACATCATTTAGTTTTGGTTTGGTTTCGAAGAACACCAAGGTTAGATCATAAACTGAATCAATAAAGCCCTGCTATTGTGTTACACTGTAGTCAGCGTTGTGTACCATTCAACTGAACCCTTACAATACTGGAAGACAATGGCTGTGGGAGTTTTTATTTTCAATAATATTTTGCTAAGTTCGCAGTACACGTAAAAGATTACATGTCTTCTCACAGCCAAAGGGAGAATCTCTTCTCAGACACGGGATGTAAGATAATTGGAGGAGAACGGGCGGACGTGGCAGGGAGAGTAAGGTAAAGGAACAGAGCCAGGTAGCTTGGTATCTCCTGTTGCTGTGGATGTCGTTTGTGTGTCAGTACGCCAGTGAACTTCCTCCTCAATCCACCAGGAAGGACAGAGGATGAAACAATCATACAATCCACCAGGAAGGACAGAGGATGAAACAGTCATACAATCCACCAGGAAGGACAGAGGATGAAACAGTCATACAATCCACCAGGAAGGACAGAGGATGAAACAGTCATACAATCCACCAGGAATGACAGAGGATGAAACAGTCATACAATCCACCAGGAAGGACAGAGGATGAAACAGTCATACAATCCACCAGGAAGGACAGAGGATGAAACAGTCATACAATCCACCAGGAAGGACAGAGGATGAAACAGTCATACAATCCACCAGGAAGGACAGAGGATGAAACAGTCATACAATCCACCAGGAAGGACAGAGGATGAAACAGTCATACAATCCACCAGGAAGGACAGAGGATGAAACAGTCATACAATCCACCAGGAATGACAGAGGATGAAACAGTCATACAATCCACCAGGAAGGACAGAGGATGAAACAGTCATACAATCCACCAGGAAGGACAGAGGATGAAACAGTCATACAATCCACCAGGAAGGACAGAGGATGAAACAGTCATACAATCCACCAGGAAGGACAGAGGATGAAACAGTCATACAATCCACCAGGAAGGACAGAGGATGAAACAGTCATACAATCCACCAGGAAGGACAGAGGATGAAACAGTCATACAATCCACCAGGAAGGACAGAGGATGAAACAGTTATACAATCCACCAGGAAGGACAGAGGATGAAACAGTCATACAATCCACCAGGAAGGACAGAGAATGAAACAGTCATACAATCCACCAGGAAGGACAGAGGATGAAACAGTCATACAATCCACCAGGAAGGACAGAGGATGAAACAGTCATACAATCCACCAGGAAGGACAGAGGATGAAACAGTCTTACAATCCACCAGGAAGGACAGAGGATGAAACCGTCATACAATCCACCAGGAAGGACAGAGGATGAAACAGTCACACAATTCACAAGCCGGTCAATGCATTAGAGCAGTCATCTACTGACAATCAAATCATATTTGCTATTTAACATACGCTTTTATCCAGTCTTGGGTCCATTCTTTATATTACAGTCTGACTATTACAGTTTGATTATTACAGTCTGATTATTACAGTATATTATTACAGTCTGATTATTACAGTATAAATATTACAGTATATTACTACAGTATATTATTACAGTCTGATTATTACAGTATAAATATTACAGTATATTACTACAGTATATTGTTACAGTCTGATTATTACAGTATAAATATTACAGTATATTATTACAGTATATTATTACAGTCTGAATATTACATTCTGACTATTACAGTATATTATTACAGTATATTATTACAGTCTGATTATTACAGTATAAATATTACAGTATATTACTACAGTATATTGTTACAGTCTGATTATTACAGTATAAATATTACAGTATATTATTACAGTATATTGTTACAGTCTGATTATTACAGTATAAATATTACAGTATATTATTACAGTATATTGTTACAGTCTGATTATTACAGTATAAATATTACAGTATATTATTACAGAATGATTATTACAGTCTGAATATTACAGTATATTATTACAGTATATTATTACAGTATATTATTACAGTATAAATATTACAATATATTATTACAGTATATTATTACAGTCTGAATATTACATTATGACTATAACAGTATATTATTACAGTATATTATTACAGTCTGAATATTACAGTATAATATTACAGTATATTATTACAGTCTGAATATTCCATTATGACTATAACAGCATATTATTACAGTAATAATATTCAAGTATATTATTACAGTCTGAATATTCCATTATGACTATAACAGTATATTATTACAGTATAGTATTACAGTATATATTTACAGTATGCTCTTTCTGTTCCTAGTTATAAGTGATATAACTTTCATTTGACCCTGCAAGTGTGTGAGGTGTTCCTTATTTGCCAGGCTCCACTTGACAACAGGAGTCTGAAGTCAGGGCATAGAAATGGAAATGAAAGCTCCAAGCACACATCAAACTTTAAGAGCCATACTAAAGCCAAGACAGACAGGCAGACAGGCAGACAGGCAGGCAGACAGACAGGTAGACAGATAGGCAGGCAGACAGACAGACAGACAGACAGACAGACAGACAGACAGACAGACAGACAGACAGGCAGGCAGGCAGACAGGCAGGCAGACAGACAGACAGGCATGCAGACAGGCAGACAGGCAGACAGGCAGACAGACAGACAGACAGACAGACAGACAGACAGACAGACAGACAGACAGACAGACAGGCAGACAGGCAGGCAGGCAGGCAGGCATGCAGACAGATAGGCAGGCAGACAGACAGACAGACAGACAGACAGACAGACAGACAGACAGACAGGCAGACAGGCAGACAGGCAGGCAGGCAGGCAGACAGACAGACAGACAGACAGACAGGCAGACAGGCAGACAGGCAGACAGACAGACAGACAGGTAGACAGGCAGACAGGCAGACAGGCAGGCGTTGATCTCCGTTCCATTCATGTGTCTGTGCCTGCAGGCAGGGCTGTCTTTTTATCTGTCTTTTTGTCTGGCCGGCCGTCCATCCGTCCGTCCGTCCGCCCGCCTATCTGTCTGTCTGTCTCGCTCGCCATCCATCACTCTCTAAGTCACCGCTTTACGCCTCGCTAACGAGCTGCAAGTAACAGGCGTTGTTTCCTTCTAACCATCACAAAAGAAGCCCTACAGGCAATGGAGGCTCCAGCACAGATCTGTACGTAGCCGTATTGGAGCCATCTCATTATAACTCCCATAGACCCGTCTAGCAGGGAAATTAATGAGGAAGTGGGTTGCAGGTTCTTTCAACCAGGCGGTAGGTAGGGATATGATTATGTATAGGGGGTCCATCACGTGTCACTGAGATACAGTATATTATTTGAATGTGTATTGTCATGACGTTGGCCTGGGGGTAGGTTTATGACAGTCATAAATACATTTTTCCCCCTTTTTCCTCTCTCTACCCTACTGAGGTGACATTTGCAAAACCCTTGGTTAACATAGATATTCTGGGAACATCAGAAGGTGGGGGGAAATGAACTATGTTCTGGTAAACCGACCAATTGAACATATGCGGTGGTACTTAATGAATATGATGTCAGTTCGGTTGTCATCTGAGACATTCTCATCAATGATAAGATGACATAAACTCTACAGTGGAAAGTCTACACATCAGAGTTATCGGATTCACATGGAATTGTTGTTCAATTTAAATGTTTGAATCTTAAATTATTTCTGATGGGATGAAATGTGATTTTAGCTTCTAAAATGTGAGATGTGGGTTTTCATAAGATAGGGCTGCTCAATCAGTGAAGCCCTGTGAATGGGCTATAAAACTTTTCAAACACGCCCTCCTCTTCCTTCCTATAGAAGCCCTTGACGACAATAGAATTTCCTGTTCCAATGAAGTGAGGACAACGGTCCTATGTCAGAATGGTTCAGATAATAACTACAGAACGAAGCCAACATCAGTGTGAGCTTTGGTTGCGAATGGTATGAACTTTGAACTCTTATTCACGACAGAAGTGATACCTCCTAGCCGTTGAGTTAGCAACAGCAGATGCAACGAGGGTTGCACAGACAGAGTACCCCGTCTATCACACAACGACGTTACTACAACGTATTCAATTAACAACCAGAGACATTCTTTGGCAACACGGCCTTCCATATACCACCAACCTACCGAAGCACAGCGCAGAGTAAAAATGTATTGCATTTTCCTTTTCCAAATGGGCGGTAATTTAGAATGCATAAGATACTGTATTTACGATAGCCCAGCTTCTTCCCTTTGTTCCTCAGTCTTTCCGCTCCTTCACTCAAACCCAGCCCCTTTTCTTTTATGTAACAAGCTGTCATATCTGTTGTGCCCGCTAGGGATGTTTTCCTTTATGACGTAATTTGTAATCAAGTTATGATTAATTATGTGTATATGTAATTCTGTGTGATTAGTTAGGTATTTAGTAAATAAATAATTAAACCCAATTTTGTATTGCTGATTCAAATTGTTAGCCAGGGTTCGTGCAGATAACCAAGAATGTACAACTTTCAGATGAGACTGAATTAAGGTGACGATTAATATTGACTGCTATTGATGTAAAATATTACTAGGTCTTTAAGAGTTTATTCGGAAGATAACAGCTCTATAAATATTATTTTGTGGTGCCCCGACTCTCTCGTTAATTACATTTACATGATAAGCTCAATCAGATCATATTAATTACGGAGAAATTATTTTATAGAATAGCATGTCATATCACTTAATCCGGCATAGCCAAAGACACGGCAGTATTGTGGTGATGTAAAATGAACCTGCTCTATGCTAGGCATGTTTAGTGGGGTTCCATTTAAAATCGCAACTTTACAGTAAAAAAACTAATGAAGTAGAAAAAAGAAAAACAAGCAGGAGGAATAAAGTGGATTTTAAAGCAGCAATAACATTCCAATAAAAAATACAGGAAAAAGATAAGCAACAGTAAAATGATTGATATATAAAAATAAAAAATTGAACTTTTAGTTAATTAGGCAAGTTCTTATTTACAATGACGTCCTACCCCGGCCAAACCAGGATGATGCTGGGCCAATTGTGCGCTGCCCTATGGGACTACCAATCACGGGCGGATGTGATGCAGCCTGGATTCAAATGAGAGACTGTAGTGACGCCTTTTGCACTGAGCTGCAGTGGCTTAGACCGCTGCGCCCCTCGGGAGCCCCAAACGGATCCTCTTATATCTCTGTCGGTGCCAAGGACATCAGAAGAAGACCTCTGAGAGGTGAAGGAAATGAGTTTCATTTGATTCAGTGGTTTCATCAGACCCCGGGATATGAGTGTCATCACAGACCCTCAAGATGAGCATTAGGGAAGGTGACACCATCTCCAAGGTTACACCGTACAGCAGAGGAACACTGATGGTTGTTATCCCAAGTGGCCATGATGGTGGTGGTGGGGGTAGGGTGGTGGTCGGAGTCATGGTGGTGAGTGTAGGGGCAGTGGTAGGGGTAGGGGCAGAGGTGTGGGTAGGTGTGGCGGTGGGTGTAGGGGTGGCGGTGGGGATGGGTGTAGGGGTGGCGGTTGGGGTGGTGTTGGGGAGGGTGTGGTTGTTGTGACTATGGTTTTTAATTCCAGTAGGCAGGCAGGCATGAGTGTAAGGTGATAGTGGTGTGTGTGTGTATGTGTGTGTGTGTGTGTGTGTGTGTGTGTGTGTGTGTGTGTGTGTGTGTATGTGTGTGTGTGTGTGTGTGTGTGTGTGTATGTGTGTGTATGTGTGTGTGTGTGTGTGTGTGTATGTGTATGTGTGTGTATGTGTATGTGTGTGTGTGTGTGTGTGTGTGTGTGTGTGTGTGTGTGTGTGTGTGTGTGTGTGTGTGTGTGTGTGTGTGTGTGTGTGTGTGTGTGTGTGTGTTAGCGTGGAGGATCGCGGACACGCTTAGTCGACTCGAGGAATGTAAATTAACCACTGACTGCAGCGCTGGTCTGGCTTTCCTCCAACATATTTCCCCACCTGGGATCCCTCCCTCCCTCCCTCCATGCCTCCTTCTCTCCCCCATTCGTCTCTATACAGGAACACAAGTGCTTCTGTCTCTTGAGTTACGTTGCTCTACTGCCGTCTGTGAGCCTAGCTCCCACTTTCCACACCTCAGTTGCCACGGTATGTGCTGTGGCTGCATCTCTGTTGTCAGATAGAGCAGCAGAGGCGTTTAGACTGGCTGAACAAATATACCAGTGACTAACCATGCATGATCATTTCAACTATACTGTTTATTTCATTCCTGCGCTACTGTAATCTATGAGAGCAGCCAAGGCTTCATTACTGAGTATATACACGGAGTATACCAAACATTAAGAACACCTTCCTAATATTGAGTAGCATGGACTTTACAAGGTGTGGAAAGCGTTCCACAGGGATGCTGGTCCATGTTGACTCCAATGCTTCCAACAGTTGTGTCAAGTCGTCTGGATGTCCATTAGGTGGTGGACCATTATTGATACATACGGGACACTGTTGAGCCTGAAAAACCCAGCTGAGTTGCAGTTCAACCTGGTCACCCCTGATACAAGTCAGTATTCGACGTCCATCCATGTCTGAGGACGTCGGGAGATGGAAAGGTTACATGTTCAAATCCAGCAATAGAAAGTTTAGTTTAAGCCTATCCCAAACCTTAACCCTTACGTTAACCATTCAGAGTTCATGTCTAACCTTAAGATTTTAACATTAATAACTAAATGTAACCCTAACCTTAAAAATACGGTGTTAATATCTCAACTTAACCTTAAACTTCCAAATTTGACATTTGAGAAACATGGATGAACGTCTGACGTGAGACTGTGAGAGCTAGTTGATTCTTGACAGAAACCGGTGCGCCTGGCACCTACTACACTATCCTGTTCAAAGGCACTTAAATCGTTTGTCTTGCCCATTCACCCTCTGAATGGCACACATCAGAATCCATGTCTCAAAAATAAAATAAAATCTATCTCCTACCCTTCATCTACATGATTGAAGTGGATTTAACAGGTGACATCTATAAGGGATCATAGTTTCACCTGGATTCACCTGGTCAGTCGATGTCATGGAAAGAGCAGGTGTTCTTAATGTTTTGTATACTCAGTGTACATAGCTATCTTTATATACTATAGCTTACTAATAGAAGGAAATTTGATATTAACATGATATGAGGATGAGGAAGAGGAAGATAAGGAAGAGGAGGAGGAAGAGGAGAGGGAGGATGAGGAGGTGGAGGAGGAGGAAGAAGAGTAGGAGAAGGACGATGATGATGATAGAAGTGATAATGACGATAACAATGATGATAATGAGTATGACCTTTCCTCACACAGGAAGTGGAGCAGGTCCTAAAAGAGGCACTTGTCATCTCCCGTCTAGACTACTGCAACTCTCTGTTGGCTGGGCTCCCCGTTTGTGCCCTCAAACCCCTACAACTTATGCAAAATGCCGCAGCCTGCCAGGTGTTCAACCTTCCTAAATTTTCCCATGTCACCCTGCTCCTCCGCACACTCCACTGGCTTCCAGTCGATGCTTGCACTATCTCCAAGGCCCTGGTGCTTGCCTACAGAGCAGCAAGGGGAACAGTACCTACTAACCTTCAGGCTCAAACCCTACATCCCAACCTGAGCACAGCGTTCCGCCACCTTTGGTCTCTTGGACCTCCCACCCCTACAGGAGGGCAGCTCCCGCTCAGCCCAGTCAAAGCTCTTCTCTGTCCTGGCACCCTAACGGTGGAACAAACTGTGATGGAACATTTCTGTGCTCTATGTTTATGCTTTTCTAATAACCAATTTATGTGTTCATGCAAGTGACTGATTGAACGAATCCTCACTATCAGTATCGGCAATTTGGCAGTATGCCCAGACCCTTGTTTTGAGAATGAAAGATATCTCAGTTTCAAGGTCTCAGCTTAGAGAGAAGAAGCCTTGTGAGGTATTGGTCTGTCAAATGCATGAACCAGTATTGGTTGGTCACATGAATAAAGCAAACCTTAATGATGAATTAATTATGAATGATGTATAAGCTAAATCATGAAAATCTAACTTGTCTGCAGTATATAAGAGAACTAACAGGACAGCCCAGAACTAACAGGACAGCCCAGAGAGTCTGCAGTATATAAGAGAACTAACAGGACAGCCCAGAGAGTCTGCAGTATATAAGAGAACTAACAGGACTGCCCCAGAGAGAGCTCCTGACAGACGTGTACTACAGTGCATCAAGTTTGTTGGAACACTCCAGGGTGCTTTTAATAAAATAATGATTCATTTAAGATTGACCCTGATTGTCCCTGTGTAGAATTTCCACGACAAAAACCCTCCCTAAGTCAGGACAGTGGAGTCCCTGGCCATTTAAAAAAAAAAAAGGATTTCTTATTTCTTTGAAGAGTATCTTAAATAACTCGATGACCCCGAGCCAGCACGTCTCTTTTCCCACTTGCACTGACTTTGCTGATAAATACTTTGTTGAGGGAAAATGTACATGATACTGTATCATTGTGATGTGTGGTTGTCTCACCTAGCGATCTTAAGATGAATGCACCAATTGTAAATGGCTCTGGATAAGAGTGTCTGCTAAATGAATAAGATGTAAATGTAATTCATTATACTCCTTACAACCCCCCGTCCCTCCCTCCCTACCCCCACCCCTACCCCCACCTCACTTCAGATTAACAACATCCTGGTAACTAACTAGGTTCAACTTGAAAAGGCCAGGACATTGTTCGAGCATTCACGTCCAATCCTTGATATCTTGATTCTAGGTAACTAAGCCTCAGTCCCCCACAATCTTCTCTAAATTAGAATCCAAACAAAATCCCTGTACAGCGTGTACTCTGTGTTATTGCGATACATCGGTCACATATCCCAAATGACACTCTATTCCCTACATAGTGCACTACTTTTGGCCAAAATAGGCACTAAATAGGGAATAGGCTGCCATTTGGGATGTAGCCTCTGTGTCACAGCATTGCCCATCTGCACCCATCCACCTATTCCTCACAAGTAATCTGCAGCTCGTAGTGTCCCAAATGGCACTCTATTCCCTACATATTGCACTACATGTGACCAGGGCCCCATGGGGAACTGTGTAGGGAACAGGGTGCAGTTTGGGAAGCAGTCCATGTTAGTCCTCAAATGAGAACCATCCTTCCAACACTCAGGAAGGGGCCTCTGGCTGCAGAACTGCCAAAGCTATTACAGAAAACATGCACTGAACTTATTTTTTGGGGGCAAATACAATTAGTTCAGTGATTATAAATATCAGGAACATAAATCTGAACACAGAGGAAATGGGGGCGGTGTTAGGTAAGCACATATCAGTGTTACTTGGGTTTTAGGAAGGAAGCCACAGGGTAGAGGGGTAAATTGGGACGGGGATGGGATGGGACGGGGAGGAAGTGGAATTAGCCAGAACATTCCATGTGGAAATAAACTGTTACAACTCTCAGCGGTAGAAATCAAACCTGAAATACACGGGTCTGAACATTAACTGAAAGTGTTACTCCCTGATCTGAGTCACCTGTCTTTGTGCTTGTCTCCACCCCCCTCCAGGTGTCACCCACCTTCCCCATTATCCCCAGTGTATTTATACCTGTGTTCTCGCTGTGTCTGTTGCCAGTTCGTCTTGTCTCGTCACGCCTACCAGCATGTTTTTCTAGTCTCTGTTTTCTGCCTTCCCTGAAACTGCACCCGCCTGCCTGACCATTCAGCCTGCCTGACCATTCAGTCTGCCTGACCATTCTGCCTGCCCTGAAACTGTGCCCGCCTGCCTGACCATTCAGCCTGCCTGCCGCCCTGTACCTTTCGGACTCTGACCTGGTTAATTGACCTGCCTATTGCCTGCTCCTTGTATTTTAATAAATACCAGAGACTCAAACCACCTGCCTCCTGTGTCTGCATCTGGGTCTCACCCTGTGTCATCATAGAAATGTTTTTGTTTTTCAATTGTTTTCATTTCAGTAGGAATACAAATGTGTATGTACAGATATTGATAATTGTATTTTTCTACAGCAATTACGATGTCGTATAAGCCCATTTTATTTGACCTTTATTTAACTACACACGGTACCTACAAGAAACAGCAGGAAGACTGATGGGCGGGATGAATGAAAATAATGGCATTAATTCTAGATTTTTTAACCCTTTTTGATTGCCATATATGTGTTTGTAAAGTGCGCACATTATTATACGGCACATTATTTATGAAGAAGGATATTAGTTATATGAATACAAAAAGAAAAGGATTTGCAGATGTACAGTGTCTTGTGAAAGTATTCACCACCTTTGGCATTTTTCCTATTTTGTTGCCTTACAACCTGGAGTTAAAAATGATTTATTAGGGGGTTTATATCATTTCATTTACACAACATGCCTATCACTTTGAAGATGCAAAATATTTTTTTCTGTTGAAACAAACAAAAAATTCTCAATTGGATTGAGGTCTGGGCTTTGACTAGGCCATTCCAAGGCATTTATATGTTTGCTCTTAATCCACTCGAGTGTTGCTTTAGCATTATGCTCAGTATGCTTATGTCCTGCTGGAAGGTGAACCTCCGTCCCAGTCTCAAATCTCTGTAAGACTGAAACACGTTTCCCTCAAGAATTTCGCTGTATTTCGCGCCATCCATCATTCCTTCAATTCTGACCAGTTTCCCAGTCCCACGACCATGCTTCACTGTGGGGATGTTATTCTCGGTGTGATGAGAGGTACTTGGTTTGTGCCAGACACAATATTTTCCTTGATGGCCAAAAAGCTCAATTTGTGTCTCATCTGACCAGAGTACCTTGTTCAATATGTTTGGGGAGTCTCCCACATGCCTTTTGGTAAACACCAAATGTGTTTGCTTATTTTTTTCTTTAAGCAACAGATTTTTTCTGGCCACTCTTCTGTAAAGCCCAGCTCTGTGAATTGTACGTCTTAAAGTTGTCCTATGGACAGATACTCCAATCTCCGCTGTGGGGCTTTGCAGCTCCTTCAGGGTGATCTTTGGTATCTTTGTTTCCTCTCTGATTAATACCCTCCTTGCTGGTCTGTGAATTTTGGTGGGCGGCCATCTCTTGGCAGGTTTGTTGTGGTGCCATTTCTTTCCAATTTATAATAATGAATTTAATGGTGCTCGGTGGAATGTACAAAGTTTCAGATTTTTTTTTATAACCCAACCCTGATCTGCACTTGTCCACATCTTTGTTCTTGACCTGTTTGGAGAGCTCCTTGGTCTTCATGGTGTCGCATGCTTGGTGGTGCCCCTTGCTTAGTGGTGTTGCAGACTCTGGGGCCTTTCAGAACAGGTGTAAATATACAGAGATCATGTGACAGATCATGTGACACTTAGATTGCACACAGGTGGACTTTATTTATCTAATTATGTGACTTCTGAAGGTAATTGGTTGCACCAGATCTTATTTAGGGGCTTCATAGCAAAGGGGGTGAATACATATGTACACACCACTATTCCCTTCTTATTTGTTAGAATTTTTGAAACAAGTCATTTTTATCATTTCACTTCACCAATTTAGACTATTTTGTGTATGTTCATTACATGAAATCCAAATAAAAATCTATTTAAATTGCATGTGTTAATGCAACAAAACAGAAAAAATGCCAAGGGAGATGAATACTTTTGCAAGGCAATGTACATGTATCATTTTTACACTGATCTGTATGAGTCAGGTGATCACTGGGTATCTGGATATATCATTTATATAATGGAAAACAATGGTTTGTTGTCAGACACATACCCCTTTTTCTCCCCAATTTCATGGTATTTCAATTGTTAGTAGCTACAATCTTGTCTCATTGCTACAACTCTCGTACGGGCTCGGGAGAGACGAAGGTTGAAAGTCATGCGTCCTTCGATACACAACCCAGCCAAGCCGCACTGCTTCTTAACACAGCACGCATCCAACCAGGAAGCCAGCCACACCAATGTGTTGGAGGAAACACCGTGCACCTAGCAACCTTGGTTGGCGCGCACTGCGCCCAGCCCGCCACAGGAGTCGCTGGTGCACGATGAGTAAAGGGTATCCCTACCAGCCAAACCCTCCCTAACCCGGACGACGCTAGGCCAATTGTGCGTCACCCCACAATTGTGCGTCACCCCACGGACCTCCCGGTCGCAGCCGGTTACGACAGAGCCTGGGCGCGAACCCAGAGTCTCTGGTGGCACAGCTGGCGCTGCAGCACAGCACCCTTAACCACTGCGCCGGTGAAGAACACCTTCTTAATATTGAGTTTGCTCTCCCCCTTTTGTCCTCAGAACACCCTCAATTCACCGAGGCATGGACTCTACAAGGTGTCGAAAGCATTCCACAGGGATGCTGGCCCACGTTGACTCCAATGCTTCCCACAGTTGTGTCAAGTTGTCTGGATCCTATAGATCCTATAGACCATTCTTGACACACACAGGAAACGGTTGAACCTGAAAAACCCAGCAGCGTTGCAGTTCTTGACACATTCAAACTAGTGTGCCTGGCACCTAATACGATGCCCCATTCAATAGCACTTTAATATTTTGTCTTGGCTCACCTACAACAATCCGTCTCAATGCCTAAACATCCTTCTTTAACCTGTCTCCCCCCCTTCATATTTAACCTGTCTCCTCCCCTTCATCTTTAACCTGTCTCCCCCCTTCATCTTTAACCTGTCTCCTCCCCTTCATCTTTAACCTGTCTCCTCCCCTTCATCTTTAACCTGTCTCCTCCCCTTCATCTTCAACCCTGTCTCCTCCCCTTCATCTTCATCCCTGTCTCCTCCCCTTCATCTTTAACCTGTCTCCTCCCCTTCATCTTTAACCGGTCTCCTCCCCTTCATCTTTAACCTGTCTCCTCCCCTTTATCTTTAACCTGTCTCCCCCCTTCATCTTTAACCTGTCTCCACCCCTTCATCTTTAACCTGTCTCCTCCCCTTCATCTTTAACCTGTGTCCTCCCCTTCATCTTTAACCTGTCTCCTCCCCTTCATTTTTAACCTGTCTCCTCCCCTTCATCTTTAACCTGTCTCCTCCCCTTCATCTTTAACCTGTCTCCCCCCTTCATCTTTAACCTGTCTCCTCCCCTTCATCTTTAACCTGTCTCCCCCCCTTCATCTTTAACCTGTCTCCTCCCCTTCATCTTTAACCTGTCTCCTCCCCTTCATTTTCAACCCTGTCTCCTCCCCTTCATCTTTAACCTGTCTCCTCCCCTTCATCTTTAACCTGTCTCCTCCCCTTCATCTTTAACCTGTCTCCTCCCCTTCATCTTTAACCTGTCTTTCCCCTTCATCTTTAGCCCTGTCTCCCCCGCTTCATCTTTAACCTGTCTCCTCCCCTTCATTTTTAACCTGTCTCCTCCCCTTCATCTTTAACCTGTCTCCTACCCTTCATCTTTAACCTGTCTCCCCCCTTCATCTTTAACCTGTCTACTCCCCTTCATCTTTAACCTGTCTCCTCCACTTCATCTTTAACCTGTCTACTCCCCTTCATCTTTAACCTGTCTCCTCCCCTTCATCTTTAACCTGTCTCCTCCCCTTCATCTTTAACCTGTCTCCTCCCCTTCATCTTTAACCTGTCTCCTCCCCTTCATCTTTAACCTGTCTCCTCCCCTTCATCTTTAACCTGTCTCCTACCCTTCATTTTTAACCTGTCTCCTCCCCTTCATCTTTAACCTGTCTCCTCCCCTTCATCTTTAACCTGTCTCCTCCCCCTTCATCTTTAACCTGTCTCCTCCCCTTCATCTTTAACCTGTCTCCTACCCTTCATCTTTAACCTGTCTCCTCCCCTTCATCTTTAACCTGTCTCCTACCCTTCATCTTTAACCTGTCTCCTCCCCTTCATCTTTAACCTGTCTCCTCCCCTTCATCTTTAACCTGTCTCCTCCCCTTCATCTTTAACCTGTCTCCTCCCCTTCATCTTTAACCTGTCTCCTCCCCTTCATCTTTAACCTGTCTCCTCCCCTTCATTTTTAACCTGTCTCCTCCCCTTCATCTTTAACCTGTCTCATCCCCTTCATCTTTAACCTTTCTCCTCCCCTTCATCTTTAACCTGTCTCCTCCCCTTCATCTTTAACCTGTCTCCTCCCCTTCATCTTTAACCCTGTCTCCTCCCCTTCATCTTTAACCCTGTCTCCTCCCCTTCATCTTTAACATGTCTCCTCCCCTTCATCTTTAACCTGTCTCCTCCCCTTCATCTTTAACATGTGTCCTCCCCTTCATCTTTAACCTGTCTCCTCCCCTTCATATTTAACATGTCTCCTCCCCTTCATCTACACTGATGGAAGTGGATTTAACAGGTGACATCAAGAAGGGATCATAGCTTTCACCTGGAATCACCTGGTCAGTCATGTTTAGCTATATTTTTACATGGACTAACAAGATGCAAGAGACAAGTACAGTTGGGGTCAGTAGTTCAACATCTTTCCAGTCAGTCATCCTGTCAGCAGACAGCCATGGAGAAAACCCATCATCTTCCACCAATCATCCACCCTGCCAGAGACCAGTCTCCTCCTCCTGGTCCAATCAAACGACACAAACTAATATCTGAGGTGATGGGCCATTCCTGTGAGCGCCGTGGCAACAGCCTGGCAACGGCTCGGCAACAGAACAACAAGTCCACTCCCATTTAATTTCTCCGGCTGTCACCAAGCGAGCCATCCTAGCCTATCCTAACACAGTCAGTCACGCGGCACTCACGCTTATGCAAATATTTATCCAAGTTCACGCTCCGCTTAGTTTAACAAGAGCGCCCTGTCTTTAATCATTTGGGATGCAGAATGGTAATTACTCCAGAAACCGGGCTGGAATAATGAACTCGTTAGCATGCTCAGCCTCCTAGAATTCATTAGTGACCAGTATGGATCACTCTACTGGAGGAAGGAAGGCAAATCTTGTTTTCGTTTTCGGACGGCGAGAGAGAGAGAGAGAGAGAGAGAGAGAGAGAGAGAGAGAGAGAGAGAGAGAGGCCCAAGCACTT
The DNA here is from genome assembly GCF_002021735.2 of Oncorhynchus kisutch. Taxonomy (NCBI): domain Eukaryota; kingdom Metazoa; phylum Chordata; class Actinopteri; order Salmoniformes; family Salmonidae; genus Oncorhynchus; species Oncorhynchus kisutch. Next base: position 35,592,628 of record NC_034194.2, on the reverse strand, counting down.
ACGTGTAGTTCAACACACACACACAAGCTCATCTAACAAGACAGAGTGGTCTCGCCTATCATCTGATAGCCCCTGGAGCTCTGGGAGAGAGGGAAAATAAGCTAAATGAAAGAAGTGTGTGGAGGGGCTGAAATGCTAGTTCATTGGTTAGCCAATTGGTTAGCCCATTGGTTAGCCCATTGGTTAGCCCATTGGTTAGCCCATTGTGTGTGTCTGTCTCTGTGTGTGTGAGGAGCCATAATCCATAATGCTTCATTTGAAGGTTTCCTAAATAAGGACTTTCATAATCAGTAACTAAACATTTATAAGTGCTAACATCAACCAAAAGACATAACAAAAAATGATCAACTTGTTGGGTTATGAATGTGTTATGTGTGTGTTATGAATGTGTTATGTGTGGGTTATGAATGTGCTATGTGTGGGTTGTGAATGTGTTATGTGTGGGTTGTGAATGTGTTATGTGTGGGTTATGAATGTGTTATGTGTGGGTTATGAATGTGCTATGTGTGGGTTATGAATGTGTTATGTGTGGGTTATGAATCACTTATGTATGGGTTATGAATGTGTTGTGGGTATTGAATGTGTTATGTGTGGGTTATGAATGACTTATGTATGGGTTATGAATGTGTTATGAATGAGTTATGAATGGGTTATGTGTGGGTTATGAATGGGTTATTTATGGGATAATCAACAAGGGGCTCTATGGAAAATAATGAACAACATGGAAGGTGTGTTTCACAACACGCTAGCGGAGTGAAACTGACCTTCCACGGAGATGCTTTACTTTCCAGAGAACGCATGGAGCCCCGAACTGATTATCCCTTTAATACCATGGCTATAATTTAACACATTTGCATGTATAAATGTGTTCAACATCCACTGAAGTAGCTAGACAGTTTACTGGATGGCTACAGTAGTTGCCTTGGTAACCAAACAAACAGACTTCCTAGTTTAGCTAACCAAACCATCGATCCTAGCTTGCTATTATGAAAATCAAATTCAACAATTCCAATTCCAATGTTTTTAATTAGACTTTTTACTTTCTAAAGCAGATCAAATATAGAACCTATAGGAATGAACTACAGCCATTGAATTATACGATGTGCCTGTCTGTCTTTCTGTGTGTAACAGTGTTTATAGGTTTGTAACATTGTTCATATATGCTGTTTTACCATCAGAACAGCCTCAATTCGTAGGGGCATGGACTCTACAAGGTGTCGAAAGCGTTCCACAGGGATGCTGGCCCATGTTGACTCCAACCCACAGTTGTTTCAAGTTGGCTGGGTGTCCCTTGGGCAGTGGACCATTCTTGATACACACGGGAAACTGTTGAGCGTGAAAAACCCAGTAGCATTGCAGTTCTTGACACAAACCGGTGAGCCTGGCACCTAGTACTGTTCAAAGGCACTGAAATCTTTTGTCTTTCCCATTCACCCTCTGAATGGCACACATACACAATCCATGTCTCAATTGTCTCAAGGCTTCTTTAAGCTGTCTCCTACCCTTCATCTACACTGATTGAAGTAGATTTTACAAGTGACATCAATAAGGGATCATAGCTTTCACCTGAATCCACCTGGTCAGTCTGTGTCACGGAAAGAGCAGGTGTTCTTCATGTCTTGTACACTCAGTGCATATACAAAGGGTATACAAAACATTAAGAGCAATGTCCCAACAAATTGAGGCTGTTCTGAGGGCAATTCAATATTAGGAAGGTGTTCATAGTGTTTGGTATGCTAAATGTATGTTTATTCTTTTTTTATTACTATTTTATTTACCCTTTATTTAACTAGCCAAGTCAGTTAAGATCAAATTCTTATTTACAATGACGGCCTACACCAGTCAAACCCGGGCGACACTGGGCCAATTGTGCGCCGCCCTATGGGACTCCCAATCACGTCCGGATGTGATACAGCCTAGATTCAAACCAGGTACTGAGATGCAGTACCTTAGACCGCTACGCCACTCAGGAGACCAACAGCGTTTATATATTGGGGATAGGAACAGATCATTCCACGAAAGCAGGATGTCGGGGGCTTTCATTTGTGTTTGGTTTTGCCTGGTGGAGCGGTAATGAGGTGTGTGTGTGGGGGTGGGGGGTGTAAGTTTGTGTGTGGGTGTGGGGGGTGTAAGTGTGTGTGTGGGTGTGGGGGGTATAGTTCGAAGTTGTGTTTGAAGCAGAGCCCGGTAGCAAAGCATCAGAGCCCGTTTGAGGGGAACACTCAAAGTGCTGATGGTGTCTTTTCCGAGGGCCAAGAATTTCAACCCACCACCGCACACAAGGTCTAAAACTTAGCAGTTGGTGGGTGTGGAGCATCACGTGCCAAACTGAGACCAAATCTGGGTTATGAATGTGTTATGAAGTCCTTATGTAGGTATCTTTCAGACAGTTTTACCGAAAACCTTCTCCAGTGTTATTCTTACATCAACTGTTCCTAATACACACTTATCAAAACTGTCTGTCTGTCTGTCCGTCCGTCCGTCCAAGGACATCCAGTCTGTTTTGATGTGCTAATCCAAGGCGAATGTTGACAGACCACTCAGTCTGTTTGTCCACTGCTTGAGTCAACCACATACCCAACAGACCCACAGTCAATACACACTGCTGAAAGCATTTCAGCCGGGTATTTGGGAGGCAAACAATTGAATGACAGAGCAAACCACCATAGGAATGTGACAAATACTGAGGATGCGTCTGAAATGGCCCCCTGTCCCCTATGTAGTGCACTACTTTTAACCAGGACCCATAACACTCTGGTCAAAATTAGTGCACTATGTAGTCAATGCGGGGCCATTTATGATACATCCACATTATGTCCAAGGCACTCAACGTGTGCTCAACACAGCAGCAAACATCAGTCAATCACAAGACAATATAAAGGAGCATTGCAACGTATGGCATGTCATATTTTGCTTGTGGGGTAAATGACACACACTATTGGGAAACATAAGACTGTATTGGACAGTGTATAAGCCACTATACAGGTCAATATACACAGCTCAATGGAAAGTCAAGCCCATGTGTATAACATGATGGTTGAAAAGTTGAGTTGAGATTGTCATCTTTCCTCCTTCCAGGCTTTTCATCTTTGAATTTATATGGTGATTGGCATCTAAATTTTCATAGTATTACCACGACTATCGGCAAAACAGTTCGTCGTTCAATCACCCACGTGGGTATAACCAATGAGGAGATGGGAGAGGCAGGACTTTCAGCTCGATCTGCGTCAGAAGTAGAAAGGAGTTCTATTTTTGCCCGTGGCATCGCAGACACTCGTTGGCACGCGCAAGCAGTGTGGGTGCAATAATGGAATAACATGGATTTCTACATTTATTTAGCGATTCTCGCGCACGCGACATGTCCGGTCTGGTCAGCATGTAAGTTGAATGCACTGACGAAAGATGCTCTCAATAAAATCATCTGTTGAATGACCAAAATGTAAATGTACAGATGTACGGTTGAAAAGCATGCTGGGTATTACTCTAATACCCAGCATGCCCCCCAAAAATACCAACTCTTTGACCAACTCTTTGACCAAGCGAAATTGTGTGTCTATGTGTGTGTCTACGTGCGTCTCTGCGAACCACCCCTGGTTGGACTCCATTTAGCAGGGGGCTTGAGCACTAATGAACACTGCCCATCACAGTCACACTCCTCTGAAGGACTACACTCTGTCAGTCTTGGCAACAGATAAGCTGGCTCCTGGCTCTGCTAACGGGTGAGCTGCGTCCTTTCCATGGCCACTCAGTATCCATCTCTCTCTCTGCACCCAGACCCTAGCCTAGTAAACTAGACTGGTAAATTCTCAACAATGGTGAGTGCAGTGTTCAGTATGGTTGAACCAGACTATACCCTGGCACCTCTCTGCAGTACAACACAGAACCATACACCTCTCAATGGATGGAGGATCCATGCTGGACAAAACTTCCAACCCACCCAACTCCTCCAGCGACTGCATTAAACCAGTGCTCTCATCATCATTATGAATTTGCTACAGGAGTACACTTTGTCCTTATTCCCATGTTTTTTCTAATGAGCCCTGGGTTGTTGGGTAATTTGCATGTTATTGCTTGTTATAAAGGCATTCTGTACAAGCCAATATTCATGCTCACCCAGCCACAAATAGAAGGACATTTTCATGCAAAATGTCCCCCTGGCTTGTCTGTATGTTTACATATGGGGGAGAGGAACAGACCATGAATTCACTTTCCACCGAAGGAGGATGTTGGGGGCAGAGTGTGTGTGTGTGTGTGTGTGTGTGTGTGTGTGTGTCTTCGGAGTTCTAAGTTGTGTTTGAAGCAGAGCCCAGTAGCAAAGCATCAGAGCCCGTTTGAGGGGAACACTCCAACAGAATAGTGCTGATGAGATGTCTTTTCCGCAGAAGAGGCCAATAATTTCAAGTGAGGAAAAACAGCACCGTACACAAGGTCTAAAACTGTGCTGTCGTCTAAAATAGATCTCTGGGAAGAACATCAAAAAACAATGACGCAAAACGTACAGCACCGTGAAAAAATATTTGGCTCGTTTCTGATTTTCTCTATTTTTGCAAATCTTTTACACTGAGTCTTTTCAGATCTTCAACCAAACCTAATATTAGATAAAGGGGAAGGGAGTTTACAAATAAACAAAACAATGTATACTTTTATTTATTGAATTAACAACACCCACTTCCCCTGTGTGAAAAAGTACATTCAATAACTGGTTGTGCCACCTTTTGCTGCAATGACTGCAACCAAATTCTTCCTGTAGTTGTTGAGCAGTTTCTCACATTGCTTTAATTTGGCAACAATTACGGGTTTTCAAGCATCAACTGCTAATTTCAAGTCCTGCTGCAACTTCTCAATTGGGATTAGGTCTGGACTTTGAAAAGGCCATTCCAAAACATCAAATGATGACATTAGCAACAGCTAGTTATACGCTGTATCGGCAGGACAGAACAGTGGCGTCTGGTAAGACAAGGGGCAGCGGACTATGTATTTTTGTAAATGACAGCTGGTGCACAATATCTAAGGAAGTCTCAAGGTTTTGTCTGCCTGAGGTAGAGTATCTCATGATAAGCTTTAGACCACACTATCTACATAGAGAGTTTTCATCTGTATTTTTCGTAGCTGTCTACATACCACCACAGACTGATGCTGGCACTAAGACTGCAATGAAGGAGCTGTATTCCGCCATAAGCAAACAGGAAAACGCTCACCCAGATCAGGCACTCCTAGTAGCCTGGGACTTTAATGCAGGGAAACTACAATCCGTCTTACCAAAATTATATCAGCATGTTAAATGTGCAACCAGAGGGGGAAAAGAACTCTGGACCACCTTTAATCCACACACAGAGACACATTCAAAGCTTTCGATCGCCCTCCATTTGGCAAATCTGACCATAATTCTATCCTCCTAATTCCTGCTTACAAGAACAAATTAAAGCAGGAAGCACCAGTGACTAGATCAATAAAAAAGTGGTCAGATGAAGCAGATGCTAAGCTACAGGACTGTTTTGCTATCACAGACTGGAATATGTTCCAGGATTCCTTGGATGGCATTGAGGAGTACACCATATCAGTGATTGGCTTCACCAATAAGCGCATCAGTGATGTCATCCCCACAGTGACCGTACGTACATACCCCATCCAGAAGCCATGGATTACAGACAAGATCCGCACTGAGCTAAAGGCTAGACCTGCCGCTTTCTAGGAGCGGGACTCTAACCCAGAAGCTTATAAAAAATCCTGTTATGCCCTCCGACGAACCATCAAACAGGCAAAGCATCAATACAGGACTAAGATCAAATCGCACTACACCGGCTCTGACGCTGGTCTTATGTGGCAAGGCTTGCAAACCATTACAGACTACAAAGGGAAGCACAGCCGAGAGCTGCCCAGTGACACGAGCCTACGAGCCTACCAGACAAGCTAAACTACTTCTATGTTTGCTTCAAGGCAAATAACACTGAAAAATGCATGAGAGCACCAGCTATTCTAGATGACTGTGTGATCACGCTCTCCGCAGCCAATGTGAGTAAGACAGGTCAACATTAACAAGGCCTCAGGGCCAGAAGGATTACCAGGACTTGTACTGCGAGCATGTGCTGACCAACTGGCAAGTGTCTTCATTGACATTTTCAACCTCTCCCTGTCCGAGTCTGTAATACCAACATGTTTTAAGCAGACCACCATAGTCCCTGTGCACAAAAACACTAAGGTAACCTGCCTAAATAACTACCGACCTGTAGCACTCACGTCTGTAGCCATGAAGGGCTTTGAAAGGCTGGTCATGGCTCACATCAACACCATTATCCCAGAAACCCTAGAACCCACTCCAATTTGCATACAGCCTCAAAAGATCCACATATGATGCAATCTCCATTGCACTCCACACTGCCCTTTCCAACCTGGACAAAATGAACACTTATGTGAGAATGCTATTCATTGACTACAGCTCAGCGTTCTACACAACAGTGACCTCAAAGCTTATCAATAAGCTAAGGACCCTGGGACTAAACACTTCCCTCTGCAACTGGATCCTGGTCTTCCTGACGGGCCGCCTCCAGGTGTCAAGGGTAGGTAACAACACATCTGCCATGCTGATCCTCAACACAGGGGCCCCTCAGGGGTACATGCTCAGTCCCCTCCTGTACTCCCTGTTCACCCATGACTGCACGCCATCATTCAGTTTGCCGATGACATAGCCTGATCACTGACAACAATGAGACAGCCTATACAGTGCCTTGCAAACGTATTCATCCCCCTTCGTGTTTTTCCAATTTTGTTGCATTACAACCTGTAATTTAAATTGATTTTTATTTGGATTTCATGTAATGGACATACACAAAATAGTCCAAATTGGAGAAGTGAAATGCAAAAAATTACTTATTTAAAAGAAAAAAAAAAAAAAAAGGGAAAATGTTGCTTGCATATTTATTCACCCCCTTTGTTATGAAGCCCCTAAATAAGCAGCCAATAGGCTTACAGAAGAGTGGCCAGAAAAAAGCCATTACTTAAAGAAAAAAAACAAGTAAACATGTTTGGTCTTCGCCAAAAGGCATGTGGGAGACTCTCCAAACATATGGAAGGACATACTAAAATTTAGCTTTTTGGCCATCAAGGAAAACGCTATGTCTGGCGCAAACCCACACCTCTCAATACCCTGAGAATACAATCCCCACAGTGAAGTGTGGTGGTGGCAGCATCATGCTGTGGGAATGTTTTTCATTGGCGGGGACTGCAATATTTCCAAATACAATCGTGGGCAAACATAGTTTGGAAAGCACATGGCTATTGATGTAAAGAGAAGACAATGAAAAGACTAATCTATCCTTTAGGAATCAAAATCCTCAACTTGAGAACTTATTGGCAGCAGTGGAGAGCATCGTACATATCCACTGTGAAGAATGGGGACCATATATTAAGACTATTAATGCAATAATAATATTTTTTCTGCAACACCACAAATTCTTAAAGTTTTACCGTCTCACCACCAGAGGTGCTGCAGAACCTCCAGCACCCCTAATTCCCACGGCTACGCTGTATTGTACTCCGTTGTGGCCACATGTCAGCTGGGCTAGCGCTGTGGCCCTGTGACTGGGCTGGGCAGACACACTGAGACAAATGTGAGGGAGCAGAAGATGACTCACGCCTGCAAGAGGGAGGGAGTACATGGAGAGAGTGAAAGAGAGAGTAATGTTTACTGTGGATTTTTATTGTTTATTTCACTTTTGTTCATTATCTATTTCACTTGCTTTGGCAATGTAAACATATGTTTCCTATGCCAACAAAGCCCTTAAATTAAAATTTATTGAGAGAGAGAGAGAAAGGGTGAGGGGTGGAGATAGAGCTAGCAAGCAGGCAGAGAGAGAAAGAGACAGAGCTAACAGGCAGAGAGATAAATAGAGAGAGCACAGGCAGAGAGAGACAGAGAGAGAGATAGCAAGCAGATAGAGATAGCAAGCAGAGAGATAAAAAGAGAGAGCTATCAGGCAGAAAGAGAAATAGAGAGAGATAGCAAGCAGAGAGAGAAATAGAGAGAGATAGCAAGCAGAGAAAGAAAGAGGGAACAAGCAGGCAGAGAGAGAAAGAGGGAACAAGCAGGCAGAGAGAGAAAGAGAAGGAGCTAGCAGGCAGAGAGAGAAAGAGAAGGAGCTAGCAGGCAGAGAAGAGTAATATAGAGAGCGAGCAGGCAGAGATAGAAAGAAACGGGACCTATACAGTATGAACAAGAAAGTGATGGAATGAATGGCAACTATTAATAGAGAGAGAATAGAGGGATGACTGAATGGACATAATATTTAATAGGATATGATGACTGAATGGACATAATATTGATTAGGATGTGATGACTGAAGGAACACAATATTGATTAGGATGTGATGACTGAAGGAACACAATATTTATTAGGATGTGATAACTGAAGGAACACAATATTGATTAGGATGTGATGACTGAAGGAACACAATATTGATTAGGATGTGATGACTAAATGGACATAATATTGAATAGGATGTGATGAGTGAATGGACACAGTATTGAATGGGTTTGCTGAGTAGAGAGTGAGTGGTTGAAACGCAGAGTAATAACAAGTGAATGGCATAACAGGAGAAGAGGTAAAAAATATGGAAAAAAAAAAACATTAAGCCAATGTAAGCGATTTGGCATTCGGGGGAAAGAGAGGGGGAGGAGGGAAAGGAGGGAATTTGGAAAGAAGAAGATAATTGAGGGAGGAAGAGAGGGAGGGGTGTAGGAAGGAAGGAGGGAGGGGGGAGAAAGAGAGGGAGGTAGGGAGGGAGGGAGGGAAGGTGGAAGGTGGGATGGAGGGGGGGAGGGAGGTGATGGAGGGAGGGAGCGAGGGAGAGATGTAGTGGGCTAAAGATCTACTTCTGATAGAGTAGCCATCTGGACAACCAGTTGGAGTGATGGAGTAGGGGAGGGATGTAGTGGGCTAAAGATCTACTTCTGATAGAGTAGCCATCGGGACAACCAGTTGGAGTGATGGAGTAGGGGAGAGGGGTAAGTTGAGTCATTTTTTACATTCAGCATCACTCGGTCAATGAAAATGTGACTTGTTTCAGGAAACTAGGTGTATGTCGCGTGTCACTACTTCACAGGAGAGGCATTTGAATGTACAGTACCAGTCAAAAGTTTGGACACACCTACTCATTCAAGGACTTTTCTTTATTTGTACTATTTTCTACATTGTAGAATAATAGTGAAGACATCAAAACTATGAAATAACACATATTGTCACGTTCTGACCCTAGTTCTGTTATTTTATTCTTTGTTTTAGTATGGTCAGGGCGTGAGTTGGGGTGGGCAGTCTGTTTGTTTTTCTATGTTGGTTTTTGTGTTCGGCCTAGTATGGTTCTCAATCAGAGGCAGGTGTCGTTAGTTGTCTCTGATTGAGAATCATACTTAGGTAGCCTGGGTTTCACTTTTGGTTTGTGGGTGTTTGTTTCCGTGTGAGTGTTTGGGCCACACAGTACTGTTTCGGTTTTGTAAATTCACGTCATCGTTTATTGTTTTGATTCAGTGTTCAGTGCTTTCTTTAATTAAAATCATCATGAACACTTACCACGCTTTGGTCCTCCTCTCTTTCTCCTGACGACAGCCATTACAGAAATACCCACCACAAAAGGACCAAGCAGCGTGGTAACAGGCAGCAGCAGCGATAGCAGGACTCATGGACTTGGGAGGAGATTCTGGATGGCAAGGGACCTTGAGTACAGCCGGGAGAGTATCGCCGCCCCAAGGCTGAGATGGAGGCAGCGAAAGCCGAGAGGCGGTGGTATGAGGAGGCAGCACGGCGGCGCGGCTGGGAGGCAGCCCCAAAAATTCCTTGGGTGGATGCACACAGGGAGTGTGGCACACGGGGAGTGTGGCGAAGGCAGGTAGGAGACTTGCGCCAACTTCCCGTGCTTACCGGAGAGAGAGGGACCGGGCAGGCACTGTGTTATGCCGTGAGGCGCACGGTGTCCCCGGTGCGTGTGCCCTCCGGTGGCAGCCCCCCGCACCAGGCTGTCTCTCTGTCTTCTCCCTACAGGTGCTCCCACCTGGCCAGCGCTGCCAGAGCCTTCCTCCTCTCCAGCGCTGCCAGAGTCTCCCATCTGTCCTGAGCTGCCAGAGTCTCCCATCTGTCCTGAGCTGCCAGAGTCTCCCGTCTGTCCTGAGCTGCCAGAGCCGCCAGTCTGTCCTGAGCTGCCAGAGCCGCCAGTCAGCCAGGACCTGCCAGAGCTGTCAGTCAGCCAGGACCTGCCAGAGCCGTCCGTCAGCCAGGAGCTGCCAGAGCCGTCAGTCAGACAGGAGCTGCCAGAGCCGTCCGTCAGCCAGGAGCTGCCAGAGCCGTCAGTCAGACAGGAGCTGCCAGAGCCGTCAGTCAGACAGGAGCTGCCAAAGCCGTCAGTCAGCCAGGAGCTGTCAGAGCCGTCAGTCAGCCAGCAGCTGCCAGAGCCGTCAGTCAGCCAGGAGCTGCCAGAGCCGTCAGTCAGACAGGAGCTGCCAAAGCCGTCAGTCAGCCAGGAGCTGTCAGAGCCGTCAGTCAGCCAGCAGCTGCCAGAGCCGTCAGTCAGCCAGGAGCTGCCAGAGCTGCCTGTCACACTGGCGATGCCAGAATCGCCCTTCAATCCGGCGCTGCCGGAGTCTCCCGCCTGTTCGGCGCTGCCGGAGTCTCCCGCCTGAGCAATGGATATTAGACCAGTGGATATCTGTCCTTTGGTCTGGTGATTCCAAATTTGAGAGTTTTGGTTCCAACCACCATGTCTTTGTGAGACGCAGAGTAGGTGAACGGATGATCTCCGCATTTGTGGTTCCCACCGTAAAGCATGGATGAGGTGTGATGGTGTGGGGGTGCTTTACTGGTGACACTGTCTGATTTATTTAGATTTCAAGGCACACTTAACCAGCTCTGAGTCTCTACTTTTATCTAATGTAAAAAACACTATTTCAAATTTTGCTACCTAAGACCGAATCGAGCCGGTTGGTCACAAATATAGTATTCTTTCTAACAAATATATCCACATATATTTCAGGATGCTGTGTATCCTTAGAAATAATCCGAATGTATGTAGTTTTGAAAAGATACCTTGTCCAAATAAAGTGGTCTCCTGGCACAAATTACCCCAGTTATGGGGTAAGCCACCTACTAATGTCTGTTCTGAATGAAATATTACCACTACCTTTTAAAAACCATGTCTATCTTTATTTCCCAAACACAATTCAACACAGTCACAATCACGTTTTTAATCCTCTTAACACACCTAACAAACACAATTCAACACAATCACAATCACTTTTTCTAAGCCTCTTTTAACACACCTAACAAACACAATTCATCGACTCTGTCAATCACCGCTATATACAGTAGATGCTATATACAGTAGAGAGGCTATATACAGTAGAGGCTATATACAGTAGCGAGGCTATATACAGTAGCGATGCTATATACAGTAGAGGCTATATATAGTAGAGAGGCTATATACAGTAGAGGGGCTATATACAGTAGAGACAGAGAGGCTATATACAGTAGCGAGGCTATAAAAGTAGTGAGGCTACATACAGGCACCGGTTAGTCAGGCTGATTGAGGTAGTATGTACATGTAGATATGGTTAAAGTGACTATGCATATATGACGAACAGAGAGTAGCAGTAGCGTAAAGAGGGGTTGGTGGGTGGTGGGACACAATGCAGATAGCCCGGTTAGCCAATTTGCGGGAGCACTGGTTGGTCGGGCCAATTGAGGTAGTATGTACATATGTACATGAATGTAGAGTTGAAGTGACTATGCATATACAGTATGATAAACAGAGAGTAGCAGCAGCGTAAAAGAGGGGTTGGGGGGTCACACAATGCAAATCTTAGTCTTATGGCTTGGGGGTAAAAACTGTTGAGAAGCCTTTTGGTCCTAGACTTGGCACTCTGGTACCGCTTGCCTTGCGGTAGTAGAGAGAACAGTCTATGACTGGGGTGGCTGAGGTCTTTCACAATTTTTAGGGCCTTCCTCTGACACCGGCTGGTGTAGAGGTCCTGGATGGCAAGCAGCTTAGCCCCAGTGATGTACTGGGCCGTACCCACTACCCTCTGTAGTGCCTTGCGGTCGGAGGCTGAGCAATTGCCGTAACAGGCAGTGATGCAACCAGTCATGCTCTCGATGTTGCAGCTGTAGAACCTTTTGAAGATCACAGGACCCATGCCAAATCTTTAGTTTCCTGAGGGGGAATAGGCTTTGTCATTCCCTCTTCACGACGGTCTTGGTGTGTTTGGACCATTCTAGTTTGTTGGTGATGTGGACACCAAGGAACGTGAAGCTCTCAACATGCTCCACTACAGCCCCGTCGATGACAATAGGGACGTACTCGGTCCTCCTTTTCCTGTAGTCCACAATCATCTCCTTAGTCTTGGTTACGTTTTTCTGGCACCACCCGGCCAGTTCTCTGACCTCCTCCCTATAGGTTGTCTCGTTGTTGTCGGTGATCAGGCCTACCACTGTTGTGTTGTGTGCAAACTTAATGATGGTGTTGGAGTTGTGCCTGGCCATGCAGTTGTGGGTGAACAGGGAGTACAGGAGGGGAACTAAGCACACACCCCTGGGGGGCTCCAGTGTTGAGGATCAGTGTGGCAGATGTGTTGCTACCTACCCTCACCATCTGGGGGCGGCCCGTCAGGAAGTCCAGGATCCAGTTGCAGAGGGAGGTGTTTAGTCCCAGGATCATTAGCTTAGTGATGAGCTTTGAGGGTGTTGAACACTGAGCTGTAGTCAATGAATAGCATTCTCACATAAGTGTTCCTTTTGTCCAGGTGGGAAAGGGCAGTGTTGAGTGCAATAGAGATCGCATCATCTGTGGATCTGTTTGGGTGGTATGCAAACTGGAGTGGGTCTAGGGTTTCTGGGATAATGGTGTTGATGTAAGCCATGACCAGCCTTTCAAAGCACTTCATGGCTACGAACGTGAGTACTATGTCTCTGTAGTCATTTAGGCAGGTTGCCTTAGTGTTTTTGGGCACAGGGACTATGGTGGTCTGCTTGAAACATGTTGGTATTACAGAATCAATCAGGGACAAGTTGAAAATTATAGTGAAGACACCTGCCAGTTGGTCAGCACATGCCCGCAGCACACGTCCTGGTAATCCATCTGGCCCCGCAGCCTTGTGTATGTTGACCTGTTTAAAGGTCTTCCTCTTGTTGGCTAAGGAGAGCGTGATCACACAGTCGTCCGGAACAGCTGGTGCTGTCATGCATGCCTCAGTGTTGCTTGCCTCGAAGCGAGCATTGAAATGATTTAGCTCGTCTGGTAGGCTCGTGTCACTGGGCAGCTCATGGCTGTGCTTCCCTTTGTGGTCTGTAATAGTTTGCAAGCCCTGCCACCTAAGACGAGCATCGGAGCCGGTGTAGTATGATTCAATCTTAGCCCTGTATTGACGCTTTGCCTGTTTGGTGGTTCGTCGCAGGGTATAGCGGGATTTCTTGTCAGCTTCCGGGTTAGAGTCCCGCACCTTAAAAGCGGCAGCTCTGCCCTTTAGCTCAGTGCGAATGTTGCCTGTAATCCATGGCTTCTGGTTAGGGTATGTATGTACAGTCACTGTGGGGATGACATCCTCAATGCCCTTATTGATGAAGCCAGTAACTGATGTGGTGTACTCCTCAATGCCATCGGAAGAATCCCGGAACATGTTCCAGTCTGTGATAGCAAAACAGTCCTGCAGTTTAGCATCTGCTTCATCTGACCACTTTTTTATAGACCGAGTCACAGGTGCTTCCTGCTTTAATGTTTTATTGTAAGCAGGAATCAGAAGGATAGAGTTGTGGTTGGATTTACCGAATGGAGGGCGAGGGAGAGCTTTGTGCGTGTCTATGTGTGTGGAGTACAGGTTATCTAGAATTTTTTTCCCTCTGGTTGCACATTTAACATGTTGATAGAAATTTGGTAGAACTGATTTAATTTAAGTTTCCCTGCATTAAAGTCACCAGCCACTAGGAGCGCCGCCTCTGGGTGTGTGGTTTCCTGTTTGCTTATTTCCTTATACAGCTGACAGAGTGTGGTCTTGTCTGTGGTGGTAAATAAACAGCCAGGAAAAGTATAGCTGAGAACTTTCTAGGCAAGTAGTGTGGCCTGCAATTTATCACAATATACTCTACTTCAGACGAGCAAATTCTAGAGACTTCGTTGTTTACAAATATGCACAGACCACCCCCCCTCGTCTTACCGGCGGAGTGTGCTGTTCTGTCCTGCCGGTGCAGCGTATATCCCGCTAGCTGAATATCCATTTCGTCTTTCAGCCACGATTCCGTGAAACATAGGATATTACAGTTTTTTATGTCCCGTTGGTAGGATATTCGTGATCGTACCTCGTCTAGTTAATTGTCCAATGATTGCACGTTGGCGAGTAATATTGACGGTAACGACAGCTTTCCCACTCGCCTTCTGCGGGTCCTCACGAGGCATCCCGCTCTGTGTCCCCTGTACCTGTGTTTCTTCCTCTTGCATATAACATGGATGTTGGCCCTGTCGGGTGTTTGGAGAATGTCCTGTGCGTCTTGCTTGTTGAAGAAGAAATCTTTGTCTAATCCGAGGTGAGTGATCGCTGTCCTGATATCCAGAAGTTCTTTGTCTAATCCGAGGTGAGGGATCGCTGTCCTGATATCCAGAAGATCTTTGTCTAATCCGAGGTGAGGGATCGCTGTCCTGATATCCAGAAGATCTTTGTCTAATCCGAGGTGAGTGATCGCTGTCCTGATATCCAGAAGCTCTTTGTCTAATCCGAGGTGAGGGATCGCTGTCCTGATATCCAGAAGCTCTTTGTCTAATCCGAGGTGAGTGATCGCTGTCCTGATATCCAGAAGATCTTTGTCTAATCCGAGGTGAGGGATCGCTGTCCTGATATCCAGAAGATCTTTGTCTAATCCGAGGTGAGTGATCGCTGTCCTGATATCCAGAAGATCTTTTTTTGCCGTAAAATACGGTTGCAGAAACATTATGTACAAAATAAGTTACAAATAACGTGAAAAAAACACAATAGCACAATTGGTTTGGGCATTTAGTTCTATTACTTTTCATTACTTCATTCGATTTAAAAAAAAACATTTCATGTTCGTTTGACTGTTGGAGGGAGCAAGGTGAGCCGCATGTGCTCTACCAAAGATAGTAAGTAGCCTAACTCAGGTTGGAGCTGCTTTCCTTAGACTGTCATCGAAAGATCTGTACAGATTTCCTATCTATCTATCTATTGAGAGAGAGAAAGAGAGAGAGCATTGGTTACTGGTTAACCACAAGAGCGTGTTTGTGTGCTAGCATACGCATATCTGTGTCTGCATCTGTGTAGATCTCACAGCTGATTCAGGCAACTCATGAGAGCACATGCTGAAATGAGAGAATAAGAGATAGTGAGAATGAAAAGGGTATGATAGACAATGAGAGATAGTGATGATGAAGAGGGGCGGGGCAGTGAAAGCGTGACTGCATAATCTATCCCATTCTCTGCCTCTGGGGAGTCTCTTACTCAGTATTATATCAGGGTATCAGCCTTTCACCTGAAGGTTAAGCCTGGGGTTAGTAGGTTAGAGCAGGTCTCACAGCCTGGGGTTAGTAGGTTAGAGCAGGTCTCACAGCCTGGGGTTAGTAGGGTAGAGCAGGTCTCACAGCCTGGGGTTAGTAGGTTAGAGGAGGTCTCACAGCCTGGGGTTAGTAGGTTAGAGGAGGTCTCACAGCCTGGGGTTATGTTGGGTTAGAGCAGGTCTCACAGCCTGGGGTTAGTAGGTTAGAGCAGGTCTCACAGCCTGGGGTTAGTAGGTTAGAGCAGGTCTCACAGCCTGGGGTTAGTAGGTTAGAGGAGGTCTCACAGCCTGGGGTTAGTAGGTTAGAGACGGTCTCACAGCCTGGGGTTAGTAGGTTAGAGCAGGTCTCACAGCCTGGGGTTAGTAGGTTAGAGCAGGTCTGACAGCCTGGGGTTAGTAGGTTAGAGGAGGTCTCACAGCCTGGGGTTAGTAGGTTAGAGCAGGTCTCACAGCCTGGGGTTAGTAGGTTAGAGCAGGTCTCACAGCCTGGGTTTAGTAGGTTAGAGCAGGTCTCACAGTCTGGGGTTAGTAGGTTAGAGACGGTCTCACAGCCTGGGGTTACGTTGAGTTATAGCCTATGGCCCATCTGGAGATCAGAGACTCAGCCAGGCTACCAGAACATACACACACATTAACACACCCTCCAGTCCCTACCAACACCGCTCTAGCATACTCAAATGTTGACTGGAGCTAGGTGTATCTGGGTTAGGTACATTACCCCAACACAGACAAGAGAAACGGTTTGGACACACACTCAGTCAGCGACAGTCAGCACAGCAGTGAAATGCTGTATCCCTGATATGAAACAACACATTTCTCCACTTCTGCAGGGGGAAAATCTCCAGCTATGATGGAGTATGATAAACTGGGGGTCGTGTACAGGATCAACACACCATTAACTTTGTTCCATTGCAAGGAATGCTGGGAGTCTGGGATGGAAGAGAAGACACATACATTGGCTGACACTCAAACACACACGGCAGGAACACACACACAAATGCGGCAGGAGCACACACACACACAGACAAAAACGCACACACAGGAATGACAGGAAAGGTAAAACAAACTGAGGCGCTGCCTTCCTGGGTAGATGAGAGAAGATAAGACATCACAGGATAAATGTGTTTTATCAGGAGACTCAGAGGCCAAGCAGGGAAGGGAGGAGCAGAAAGGAGAAAGAGGGAAAGTCTAGAGGAGTGTGAATGTTAACTCTTTCTCTCTCTCTCTCCGTTTTTGAGACTCGGGGATGAGAGGGAGGATTATGTAACATCCCATTTAGAGGGTTCATGAAAAATATATAATGGGAAATTAAGATAATATAGGATTGGTAGCAGCATACAGAGCTCACGAATATAGGGCTGTTGCGGTGATCGTGTTACCGCCACACTGACGGTCACAAGTTGTGAAGGCAGTCAAATTCCACATGACTGTTTAGTCACAGCAATTAGGCTTCCCCAAGCTCTGATGTTGCTGGTCATTAGTAGCCTACCAAACTTCCTAACTGCCTGGTACTCAGCACTCTAATCAATCTGACATCAAACATATTCAAAACTCTTTCTATAGGCTAGGCCTACCATATTTATTTCTGAACTTTCATAATATTAAGCACATTGCTTCTCTTTACAACAGGAGTATAGTCTTTACAACAGGAGTCGTTGTTGTTGAAAGGTTGTTTTATCTCAGATTGAGTTTCGCCGGGTTTGAATTGAGGTGGTACATTTTTTTTTTATAGCCTTTACAACAGGAGTATAGCCTTTACAACAGGAGTATAGCCTTTACAACAGGAGTATAGCCTTTACAACAGGAGTATAGCCTTTACAACAGGAGTATAGCCTTTACAACAGGACTATAGCCTTTACAACAGGACTATAGCCTTTACAACAGGACTATAGCCTTTACAACAGGACTATAGCCTTTACAACAGGACTATAGCCTTTACAACAGGACTATAGCCTTTACAACAGGACTATAGCCTTTACAACAGGACTATAGCCTTTTCAACAGGAGTATAGCCTTTACAACAGGAGTATAGCCGTTACAACAGGAGTATAGCCTTTACAACAGGACTATAGCCTTTACAACAGGAGTATAGCCTTTACAACAGGGGTATAGCCTTTACAACAGGAGTATAGCCTTTACAACAGGAGTATAGCCTTTACAACAGGAGTATAGCCTTTACAACAGGAGTATAGCCTTTACAACAGGAGTATAGCCTTTACAACAGGAGTATAGCCTTTACAACAGGAGTATAGCCTTTACAACAGGACTATAGCCTTTACAACAGGAGTATAGCCTTTACAACAGGAGTATAGCCTACCTGGCTGGCATGAAGATAAACCACGGGGAAAAGCGTCCTCCATTCGCTCTTTAAGTGCCTAGATTACATGTATTTTTTTCCCTGCTTCGATACAGCTGCATGATAATGGTCCGTTCTAAATCAAAACTAATGTCACACATATTATGTAGTATATGTAAATTCAAGATTAAAACAAGAATAGTCTGATGGGTGACAATTCTAGCCTATCACTTGTGAATTATATATTGTCATTTGTGAATGATGCCCAGCATAAGAAACAATGCCTTTTTGAATCATAGTCGCACACCTCTTGTAGCCTAGCCCATAGGTATAAGAGCACAAGGCGAGACCCACATGTAGACACAGGAGGCAGATGGGTGAGTTCCGATAGTTATTATAACAAAGGAGGGAGGCAAAGGCAGGTCAGGGACAGGCAAGAGTTTATAGACCAGGTCAGAGTCCAAACAGTACCAGACGATAGGCAGTCTCGAGGTCAGGCCAGGCAGGGGTCAGAAACCAGATCCGAGTCCAAAACAGAACAAGGGGAAACGTCAAAATACATTTCTATTTACTCTGCAGATACCCTCAAATGTAATCAAACTATAATATTTCTTACTTAACGTACTTCTAGGAAACTGATTTTAGCAGGTGTGTCCTGTCTTCATGGCAAACACAAATTTCCAAGACTGTGTCCCTGTACTAAAACTGAGTTTCTTATTCGTTTTTTATTTTTTTTTTATTTTATTTCACCTTTATTTAACCAGGTAGGCTAGTTGAGAACACCTTTATTAAACCAGGTAGGCTAGTTGAGAACACCTTTATTTAACCAGGTAGGCTAGTTGAGAACACCTTTATTTAACCAGGTAGGCTAGTTGAGAACACCTTTATTTAACCAGGTAGGCTAGTTGAGAACACCTTTATTTAACCAGGTAGGCTAGTTGAGAACACCTTTATTTAACCAGGTAGGCTAGTTGAGAACACCTTTATTTAACCAGGTAGGCTAGTTGAGAACAAGTTCTCATTTGCAACTGCGACCTGGCCAAGATAAAGCATAGCAGTGTGAGCATACAACAAAGAGTTACACATGGAGTAAACAATTAACAAGTCAATAACACAGTAGAAAACAAAGGGGGGGTCTATATACAATGTGTGCAAAAGGCATGAGGAGGTAGGCAAATAATTAAAATTTTGCAGATTAACACTGGAGTGATAAAAGATCAGATGGTCATGTACAGGTAGAGATATTGGTGTGCAGAAGAGCAGAAAAGTAAATAAATAAAAACAGTACGGGGATGAGGTAGGTGAAAAGGGTGGGCTATTTACCAATAGACTATGTACAGCTGCAGCGATCGGTTAGCTGCTCAGATAGCTGATGTTTGAAGTTGGTGAGGGAGATAAAAGTCTCCAACTTCAGCGATTTTTGCAATTCGTTTCAGTCACAGGCAGCAGAGTACTGGAACGAAAGGCGGCCAAATGAGGTGTTGGCTTTAGGGATGATCAGTGAGATACACCTGCTGGAGCGCGTGCTACGGATGGGTGTTGCCATCGTGACCGTGACCGTTTTTGAAGTTACAAGCCTGAAACCTTGAACATAGACTGCTGACATGCTGTGGAAGCCATAGGAATTGCATCCAGGGAGCTAATTTTCAGTAGGACCTTATACTTGCCATTGTAAGAGGACGGTCTCAAAAAAAAAAGCTGGTTGGTTTTTCTTTGGATTTTCTCCTACCATATCTATTGTGTTACATTCTTCTACATTATGTCAACATTTACAAGCTTCAACGTGTTTTCTTTCCAATGGTACCAATTATAGACATATCCTGGCTTCAGGGCCTGAGCAACAGGCAGGTTATTTTGGGCACGTCTTTCAGGCTGAAATTCAGGGGAAAAAAGGGGCCTAGCCCTAAGAATATTTATTAAATAAAGGTAAAATGGATCTTTTTAAATAGTGGGGTGCGAAAGAGCAAAAAAATAACAATATGGGGATGGGGAAGTTGGGTGGGCTATTTACAGATGCGGTGTGTACAGGTGCAGTGATCAGTAAGCTGCTCTGACAGCTGATGCTTATTGTTAGTGAGGGAGATGAGATATAAGACTCCAGCTTCAGTGACTTTTGCAAGTCGTTCCAATCATTGGCAGCAGAGAATTGGAAGGAAAGGTGGCCAAAGTAGGAGTTGGTTTTGGGGATGACCAGTGAAATATACCTGCTGGAGCACGTGCTACGGGTGGGTGCTGCTATTGTGACCAGTGAGCTGAGATAAGGCGGGGCTTTACCTAGCAAAGACTTATAGATGACCTGGAGCCAGTGGCTTTATGAAGCGAGGGCCAGCCAACGAGAGCATACAGGTTGCAGTGGTGGGTAGTATATGGGGCTTTGGTGACAAAACGGATGGCACTGTGAAAGACTACATCCAATTTGCTGAGTAGAGTGTCAGAGGCTATTTTGTAAATGGCATCGCCAAAGTCAAGGATCGGCAGGATAGTCAGTTTTACGCGGGTATGTTTGGCAGCATGAGTGAAGGAGGCTTTGTTTTGCGAAATAGGAAGCTGATTCAATATTTAATTTTGGATTGGAGATGCTTAATGTGACCAGCTCGGAAACAAGATTGCATAGCTGAGAAGGTAGCTGGAATTCAAAATGGTTTGTTAATGATTCTAAATCCATTTGTTAACTTTGCTTTTGAAGACTTTAGAAAGGCAGGGCAGGATGGATATCGGTCTGTAACTGTCACAATCTGACCTTAGCTCTGTTATTATATCATTGTTTTAGTATGGTCAGGGTGTGAGTTGGGTGGGCAGTCTGTGTTTGTTTTTCTATGTTGGTTTTTGAGTTCGGCCTAGTATGGTCCTCAATCAGAGGCAGCAGTCAATTATTGTCCCTGATTGAGAATCATACTTAGGTAGCCTGGGTTTCACTTTTGGGTTGTAGGTGTTTGTTTTCTGTGTGAGTGTTTGGTCCACACGGTACTGTTTTCAGTTTTGTATATTCACATCATCAGTTGTTGTTTTGTTCGAGTGTTCTATTGTCTTTATTAAAAAACATTATGGACACTTACCACACTGCGCTTTGGTACTCCGATCCTTCTCGCTACTCCTCCTCAGAAGAGGAGGACGATATCCCTTACAGTAACAGTTTGGGTCTAGAGTGTCTCCCCCTTTGAAGAGGGGGATGACCGCGGCAGCTTTCCAATCTTTAGGGATCTCAGACAATACGAAAGAGGTTAAACAGGCTAGTGATAGGGTATGCAACAATTGCAGCAGATAATTTTAGAGAGGGTCCAGATTATCTAGCCCTGCTGATTTGTAGGGGTCCAGATTTTGCAGCTCTTTCAGAAAATCAGCTATTTGGGTGAAGGAGAAGCGGGGGGGGGGATGGCTTAGGCAGGTTGCTGCGGGGGGTGCAGAGCTGTTGGCCGGGGTTAGGGGTAGCCAGGTGGAAAGCATGGCCGACCGTAGAAAAATCCTTATTGATAATTCTTGATTATCGTAGATAATAAGACAAGGATACCCGGGCCAGGTCGATTAGAAAGGCCTGCTCACTGAAGTATTTTAGTGAGCGTTTTAAAGTATTGAGGGGTAGGATGGCCGGGGTGTTAAGCATATCCCAGTTTAGGTCACCTAACAGTACAAACTCTGAAGATAGATGGCGGGGCAATCAATTTGCTTATGGTGTCCAGGGCACAGCTGGGTGCTGAGGGGGGTCTATATCAAGTGGCAACAGTGAGAGACTTATTTCTGGAAAGGTGGATTTTTAAAAGTAGAAGCTCAAACTGTTTGGGCTCAGACTTGGATAGTAAGACAGAACTCTGCAGGCTATCTCTGCAGTAAATTGCAACGTCGCCCCCTTTGGCAGTTCTATCTTGATGGAAAATGTTGTAGTTAGGGGATGGATTTTTCAGAATTTTTGGTGGCCTTCCTAATCCAGAATTCAGACACGGCAAGGACATCAGGGTTGGCGGAGTGTGCTAAAGCAGTGAATAAAACAAACTTAGGGAGGAGGCTTCTGACATGCATGAAACCAAGGCCTTTACGGTTACAGAAGTCAACAAATGAGAGCGTCTGGGGAATAGGTGTAGTACAGGGGGCTACAGAGCCTGGATTAGCCTCTACATCACCAGAGGAACAGAGGAGGAGTAGGATAAGGGTATAAGAACTGGTCGTCTAGTGTGTTCGGAACAGAGAGTTAAAGGAGCAGGTTTCTGGGCACGGAAGAATAGATTCCAGGCATAATGTATAGACAAGGGAATGGTAGGGTGTGAATACTGTGGAGGTAAACCTAGTGACAATGAGAGAGGTTTTGTCTCTAGAGACATCATTTAGACCAGGTGAGGTCACCCCATGTGTGGGAGGTGAAACAAAAGGGCTAGCTAAGGCATATTGAGCAGGGCTGGAGGCTCTACAGTAAAATAAGACAATAATCACTAACCAAGACCGTAATGGAAAAGACATATTGATATTAGCGAGAGGCATGCGTAGCCGAGTGATCATAGGGACCAGTGGGTAGCTAGGCAAGCTGGAGACAGCAGGCCGGGGCTAGCAGGCCGGGGCTAGCAGGCCGGGGTTAGCAGAAGGGCCTTAGCGGGATGTCGCGACAGAAGAAGTGTGTTGTAGACCCCACGGACGGTTACGTCGGCAGACCAGTCGTGTTGGATCGGCAGGGCTCCGTGTAGGCAGTAAAAGGGTCCAGGCCAATAGGTATTGTAGCTCAAGCAATTGGCTGATGGTCCTCTGAACTGGGCTTTACATCATGCTGTGGAGATGTTTTTCATTGGTAGGGACTGGGAAACTGGTCAGAATTGAAGGAATGACGGATGGCGCTAAATACAGGGAAATTCTTGAGGGAAACTTGTTTCAGTCTTCCAGAGATTTGAGACTTGGACAGAGGTTCACCTTCCAGCAGGACAATGATCCTAAGCATTCTGCTAAAGCAACATTCGAGTGGTTTAATGTTTTGGAATGCCCGAGTCAAAACCCAGACCTCAATCTGTGGTATGACTTAAAGATTGCTGTACATCAGCGGAACCTGGAGCTGAAGGAGTTTTGCCTTGAAGAATGGGAAAAAATCCCAGTGGCTAGATGTGCCAAGCTTATTAGAGACATACCCAAAGAGACTTGCAGCTGTAATTTCTGCAAAAGGTGGCTCTATAAATGTAAAGGTTTTCTTTAGGTGAAGCAAAGGCGGACCAAAATGCAGCGTGATTATATTGATTCATGTTTAATAAACAAAGATAAACACGAACACTACAAAACAATAAACATGTGAAAACCTAAAACAGTCCTATCTGGTGCAAAACACAGAGACAGGAACACTCACCCACAAAACCCAACACAAAACAGGCTACCTAAATATGGTTCCCAATCAGAGACAATGACTAACACCTGCCTCTGATTGAGAACCATATCAGGCCAAACATAGAAATAGACAAACCAGACACACAACATAGAATGCCCACCCAGCTCACGTCCTAACCAACACTAAAACAAGGAAAACACATACGAACGATGGTCAGAACGTGACAGAACCCCCCCCCCCCCCCAAGGTGCGGACTCCGAACGCACAACCTAAACCTATAGGGGAGGGTCTGGGTGGGCATCTGTCCGCGGTGGCGGCTCTGGCGCTGGACGTGGACCCCACTCCATAATTGTCTTAGTCCACCTCCTTAGCGTCCCTTGAGTGGCGACCCTCGCCGCTAACCTTGGCCTAGGAAACCTAACAACGGGCCCCACTGGACTGAGGGGCAGCTCCGGACTGAGGGGAAGCTCGGGACTGAGGGGAAGCTCGGGACTGAGGGGAAGCTCGGGACTGAGGGGAAGCTCGGGACTGAGGGGAAGCTCGGGACTGAGGGGAAGCTCAGGACTGAGAGGATGCTCAGGCAGGTTGATGGATCTACCAGATCCTGGCTGACTGGCAGATCCTGGCTGACTGGCGGATCCTGGCTGACTGACGGCTCTGGCAGATCCTGGCTGATTAGCAGATCCTGGCTGAATGGTGGATCCTGGCTGACTGGCGGATCCTGGCTGATTGGCGGATCCTGTCTGACTGGCAGATCCTGGCCGACTGGCAGTTCTGGCAGTTCTGGCGGATCCTGGCTGACTGGCGGATCCTGGCTGACTGGTGGATCCTGGCAGACTGGCGGATCCTGGCTGACTGGCGGATCTAACTGATCCTGGCAGACTGGCGGCTCTGGCGGCGCAGGGCAGACTGGCGGCACTGGGCAGACTGGCGGCACTGGTGGCGCTGGGCAGACTGGCGGCACTGGGCAGACTGGCGGCACTGGCGGCGCTGGGCAGACTGGCGGCGCTGGGCAGACTGGCGGCACTGGCGGTGCTGGGCAGACTGGCGGCACTGGCGGTCCCTGGCTGACTGGCGGCGCTGGGCAGACGGGTGGCTCAGATGGAGCTGGGCAGACGGGAAGCTCCGGCAACGCTGGAGAGGAAGGCTCTGGCAGCGCTGGACTTAGGAGCTCTGGCGCCTCTGGAATGAGGGGCTCTTGCGCCTCTGGACTGAGGGGCGGGAGCTCTGGCAGCGCCGAGCAGGCGGGAGACTGGCTGCGCTGGAGAGGAGGAAGGCTTCGGCAGCGCTGGACAGGCGGGACGCACTGTAGGCCTGATGCGTGGTGATGGCACTGGTGGTACTGGGCCGAGGACACGCACAGGAAGCCTGGTGCGGGGAGCTGCCACCGGAGGGCTGGTGTGTGGAGGTGGCACTGGATGGACCGGACCGTGAAGGCGTACTGGAGATCTTGAGAGCAGGGATGGCACTAACCGCCCTGGATGGAACTTCACCCTAGCCCGGCAGATGTGGGAAGCTGGGATGTAACGCACCGGACTAAGCACGCGTACTGGGGACACCGTGCGAACCACCGCATAACACGGTGCCTGACCAGCACCACGCTCGCCACGGTTAGCACTGCTAGGCGCACTGTAGCGCTGAGCTGGCACAGGACGTGCAAGGCTAGGGAGTTGCACAGGAGGCCTGGTGCGTGAGGCTGGCACCATCTTCACCAGCCGACTAGCACGCACCTCAGGACGAGTATGGAGAGCTGACCCAGGTGTCATCAAATCCTCGACACGCTCCGTCAGGCGAATTCCGTGTCTCATGCACCAACACAGCAACTCCCTCATATCTCTCTCCTCCAATCTCCCCATTAACTCCTTCACCGTCTCTGCTTCGCTCACCTCCAACACCAGCTCTGGTTCTGAGCTCTTCCTTGGCTCCTCACGACAAACAGGGAGAGTTGGCTCAGGTCTGACTCCTGACTCTGCCACACTCTCCCTGTGCCACCCCCCAATACATTTTTGGGGCTGACTCTCGGGCTTCCGTCCGCGCCGCCGTGCTTGCTTTGCCAACCTCATTCTCCAGTAACCTTCCGTGCACTGCTCCATCGAATCCCAAGCGGGCTCCGGCACTCTCCCTGGGTAGACCGCCCACCTGTCTATCTCCTCCCAAGTTGTATAGTCCATATTCTTGCCGTCCAAACCGTCCTCCCATGTCCATTCTTCTTTTCGCTGCTGTTGCCCGTTACCACGCCGCTTGGTCCTGTTGTGGTGGGTGATTCTGTAACGGTTTTCTTGAAGTGAAGGAGAGGCGGACCAAAATGCAGCGTGGTTTCTTTGATTCATGTTTAATAACAAAAAGATAAACACGAACACTACAAAACAATAAACGTGGAAAACCAAAAACAGCCCTATTTGGTGCAAAACACAGAGACAGGAACACTCACCCACCAAAACCCAACACAAAACAGGCTACCTAAATATGGTTCCCAATCAGAGACAATGACTAACACCTGCCTCTGATTGAGAACCATACCATCAGGCCAAACATAGAAATAGACAAACCAGACACACAACATAGAATGCCCACCCAGCTCACGTCCTGACCAACACTAAAACAAGGAAAACACATACGAACGATGGTCAGAACGTGACAATAAAGTATTGAGTTTGGGGGGGTGAGTAGTTAAGCATGCTCAAGTTTTCAGTTTTTTTGCCTTATTTCTTGTTTGTATCACAATAAAAAATATTTTGCATCTTCAAAGTGGTAGGCATGTTGTGTAAATCAAATGATACAAACCCCCTCCAAAAAATCTATTTTAATTCCAGGTTGTAAGGCAACAAAATAGGAAAAATGCGAAGGGGGGTGAATACTTTCACAAGCCACTGTACTGGGCATATCAGCCAGGCATTAGAGTCACAAGCCATCATAAATCCTCAGCAGACTGTGTGTGTACTTACTGTACATGCATGAGTGTGTGTGTCCGTGTACGTGTATGTACAGTATATCACAAAAGTGAGTACACCCCTCACATTTTTGTAAATATTTGAGTATATCTTTTCATGTGACAACACTGAAGTAATGACACTTTGCTACAATGTAAAGTAGTGAGTGTACAGCTTGTATAACAGTGTAAATTTGCTGTCCCCTCAAAATAACTCAACACACAGCCATTAATGTCTAAACCGCTGGCCACAAAAGTGAGTACACCCCTAAGTGAAAATGTCCAAATTGGGCCCAATTAGCCATTTTCCCTCCCCGGTGTCATGTGACTCGTTAGTGTTACAAGGTCCCAGGTGTGAATGGGGAGCAGGTGTGTTAAATTTGGTGTCATTGCTCTCACACTCCTTCATACTGACTGGTCACTGGAAGTTCAACATGGCACCTCATGGCAAAGAACTCTGAGGATCTGAAAAAAAAAAATTGTTGCTCTACATAAAGATGGCCTGGGCTATAAGAAGATTGCCAAGACCCTGAAACTGAGCTGCTGCACAGTAGCCAAGACCATACAGTGGTTTAACTGGACGAGTTCGACTCAGAACAGGCCTTGCCATGGTCGACCAAAGAAGTTGAGTGCACGTGCTCAGCGTCATATCCAGAGGTTGTCTTTGGGAAGTAGACGTATGAGTGCTGCCAGCATTGCTGCAGAGGTTGAATGGGTGGGGGGTCAGCCTGTCAGTGCTTAGACCATACGCCATACACTGCATCAAATTGGTCTGCATGGTTGTCGTCCCAGAAGGAAGCCTCTTCTAAAGATGATGCACAAGAAAGCCAGCAAACAGTTTGCTGATGACAAGCAGACTAAGGACATAGATTACTGGAACCATGTCC
Source organism: Oncorhynchus kisutch (assembly GCF_002021735.2). Taxonomy (NCBI): domain Eukaryota; kingdom Metazoa; phylum Chordata; class Actinopteri; order Salmoniformes; family Salmonidae; genus Oncorhynchus; species Oncorhynchus kisutch. Next base: position 35,565,688 of record NC_034194.2, on the reverse strand, counting down.
TATTGTCTGATGAGACCAAGATAAACGTATTTGGTTCAGATGGTGTCAAGTGTGTGTGGCGGCAACCAGGTGAGGAGTACAAAGACAAGTGTATCTTGCCTACAGTCAAGCATGGTGGTGGGAGTGTCATGGTCTGGGGCTGCATGAGTGAGCTAGAGTTCATTGGCACTAGTGAGCTACAGTTCATTGAGGGAACCATGAATGCCAACATGTACTGTGACATACTGAAGCAGAGCATGATCCCCCTCCCTTTGGAGACTGGGCTGCAGGGCAGTATTCCAACATGATAACGACCCCAAACACACCTCCAAGACGACCACTGCCTTGCTAAAGAAGCTGAGGGTAAAGGTGATGGACTGGCCAAGCATGTCTCCAGACCTAAACCCTATTGAGCATCTGTGGTGCATCCTCAAACGGAAGGTGGAGGAGTGCAAGGTCTCTAACATCCACCAGCTCCGTGATGTCGTCATGGAGGAGTGGAAGAGGACTCCAGTGGCAACCTGTGAAGCTCCGGTGAACTCCATGCCCAAGAGGGTTAAGGCAGTGCTGGAAAATGATGGTGGCCACACAAAATATTGACACTTTGGGCCCAATTTGGACATTTTCACTTAGGGGTGTACTCACTTTTTTGTTGCCAGCGGTTTAGACATTAATGGCTGTGTGTTGAGTTACTTTGAGGGGACAGCAAATTTACACTGTTATACAAGCGGTACACTCACTACTTTACATTGTAGCAAAGTGTCATTTCTTCAGTGTTGTCACATGAAAAGATACACTCAAATATTGACAAAAATGTGAGGGGTGTACTCACTTTTGTGATATACTGTATGTGTGTAGCAAGACTTTACTGACTGTTAGTCTCCAGCAGGCGCTCACTGTCAGTAGTCGGGCTATTCATTTAAAGGCCTGAAATTCCTTTTCCACGGCTCTGCTACTGTTTGCTTAAGAGGCTTTTAGATTGCTTTCAGTGGGCCTGACTGCAGCACACACACACTAAGACACACACACAAAAACACACACAGCTGCATAGTCACACAGTTGCATACACACACACACACACACACACACACAGCTGACATTTCCTCTCTCAGTGCATCATCTTCAGATTACCAAACATATTAGTTAAGCACTGCCAAGTATCCTTTTATTATTCTGCCTAATCTCTTCTGCCCACATCCATCTATGCCTCCTCTCCTCCTCCTTCTCCCTCGCTGCTCTCTTTCAGCTGAGTCGGCAGACATGTTGTCGCTTCCTCTTACACGCTCTCTCATGCTGTCTCTGCCCCCCCCACACACCCCCAAGGAGCCTTGTTGCCCCACCGGGCTGTAGATTCCATTAAGCGCCCACTGAGAGGCATATACTAGTGTTCCATCAGCAGCAGCATGCCCGACCTGGCGCTCAATGAGCAAGTGACCCACCTATACATTAACCTGAAGGACAGCGCTAACCGCTAGCTAGCCGAGCAGTAGGAGGGCAGGCACTCTGGGGTTGGGTGGACACCCACTGTGGGGGGTATGACAGACTACGGGCTAACGCTGGGACTCCCCTTAGAGGGAGTGTCCGAATGGGGGTCCTCCCAGAAGAGATCAGCCTCTCAGGTGGGCGATGACATTAGCTGCCTGCCCACGCCTGCTAATCCCAGTTAAGATGAGCCAAAGCAGAGTTGGGTCCAGTGTTAGCGGAATTAAAACTAAAGCCGGCGCTCTGTTGTTATGTTAATCACGCAATACAACACAATCATGATCCACAGGGGTAGCAACGTTACCACTGTGATAAACATTGCTCGAAACATCGCTGGAGCACGCCTCAATTAAGGCGTGGATGGATTCCGAGCGAGAGCAACAAAGAGGTTGTAGTTTTTCCTTCTATACATGTGTTCTAATGGGAAATGGTGTACATGCACTGAACTAAAGTTTAAATGCAACATCAAATCTAATTTTACTTGTCACATGCTCCAAATACAACAGGTAGACCTTACCGTGAAATGCTTATGTAAGGCCCTTAACCAACAATTCAGTTCATGAAAGAGTTAAGAAAATATTTACTAAATGAACTAAATTAAAAAGAGTAAAATAAAAATAAAAAGTAACACAATAAAAATAACGAGGCTGTATACGGGGGGTACCGGTATCGAGTCAATGTACAGGGGTACAAGTTAGTCAAGTTATTATGTACATGTAGGTAGGGGTAAAGTGACAATGCATAGATAATAAACAGCGAGTACCAGGAGTGTAAAAACAAAGGGAGGCGTGTCAATGTAAATAGTCCGGGTGGCCATTTGATGAATTGTTCAGCAGTCTTATTGCTTGAGGATAGAAGCTGTTAAGGAGCCTTTTGGTCCTAGACTTGGCGCTCCGGTACCGGTTGCTGTGTGGTAGCAGAGAGAACAGTCTATGACAACATGCAACAATTGCAAAGATTTTACTGAGTTGCAGTTCATATAAGGAAATCAGTCAATTGAAATAAATGCATTAGGCCTTAATCTATGGATTTCAAATCACTGAGAATACAGATACAATGAAAGAACGCTAGTATGTGGACGCCTGCACGTTGAACATCTCATTCCAAAATCATGGGCATTAATATGGAGTTGGTCCCTCCTTTACTGCTATAACAGCCTCCTCTCTTTTATTATTATTATTATTTTTTTACCTTTATTTAACGAGGCAAGTCAGTTGAGAACAAATTCTTATTTTCAATGATGGCCTGGAAACAGTGGGTTAACTGGCAAAACGACAGATTTGTACCTTGTCAGCTCGGGGGTTTGAACTTGCAACCTTCCGGTAACTAGTCCAACACTCTAACCACTAGGCTACCCTGCCTCCCTACTTCTTCTGGGAAGGGGTCCACTAGATGTTGGAACATCACTGCTGGGACGTGCTTCCATTAGTGAGGTCAGGCACTGAAGTTGGGTGATTAGGCCTGGCTTGCAGTCTGCAATCCAAATCATCCCAAAGATAGAAAGTTAGATGGGTTTGAGGTCAGGGCTCAGTGCAGGCTTGTCAAGTTCTTCCATACAGATCTCGACAAACCATTTCTGTTTGGACCTCGCTTTGTGCACAGGGGCATTGTGGTGTGGGGGCTGTGCTTTGGCAAAGTGGGTGGGGTTATATCCTTCCTGTTTGGCCCTTTCCGGGGGTGTCCTCGGATGGGGCCACAGTGTCTCCTGACCCCTCCTGTCTCAGCCTCCAGTATTTATGCTGCAGTAGTTTATGTGTCGGGGGGCTAGGGTCAGTTTGTTATATCTGGAGTACTTCTCCTGTCCTATTCGGTGTCTTGTGTGATTCTAAGTGTGCGTTCTCTAATTCTCTCCTTCTCTCTTTCTTTCTCTCTCTCGGAGGACCTGAGCCCTAGGACCATGCCCCAGGACTACCTGACATGATGACTCCTTGCTGTCCCCAGTCCACCTGGCCGTGCTGCTGCTCCAGTTTAAACTGTTCTGCCTTATTATTATATGACCATGCTGGTCATTTATGAACATTTGAACATCTTGGCCATGTTCTGTTAAAATCTCCACCCGGCACAGCCAGAAGAGGACTGGCCACCCCACATATGCTCTCTCTAATTCTCTCTTTCTTTCTCTCTCTCGGAGGACCTGAGCCCTAGGATCATGCCCCAGGACTACCTGACATGATGACTCCTTGCTGTCCCCAGTCCATCTGACCGTGCTGCTGCTCCAGTTTCAACTGTTCTGCCTTATTATTATACGACCATGCTGGTCATTTATGAACATTTGAACATCTTGGCCATGTTCTGTTATAATCTCCACCTGGCACAGCCAGAAGAGGACTGGCCACCCCACATAGCCTGGTTCCTCTCTAGGTTTCTTCCTAGGTTTTGGCCTTTCTAGGGAGTTTTTCCTAGCCACCATGCTTCTACACCTGCATTGCTTGCTATTTGGGGTTTTAGGCTGGGTTTCTGTACAGCACTCTGAGATATCAGCTGATGTACGAAGGGCTATATAAATAAATTTGATTTGATTTGATTTGATTGTCATGCTAAAACAGGAAGGCACCTTCCCCAAACTGTAGCCACGAAGCTAGAAGCACAGAATCGTCCAGAATGTCTTAGTATGCTGTAGCCGGCAGGCCTGGGCAACTCCAGTTCTCGGGGGCCTGATTGGTGTCACACTTTTGCCCCAGACCCAGCTAACACACCTGACTCCAATAATCAACTGATCATGATCTTCAGTTAAAAATGCAATTTGTTTAAATTAGGTGTGTTTGCTAGGGATGGGGGGAAAGTGTGATACCAATCAGGCCCCCAAGGACTGGAATTGCACAGCCCTGCGTAGCATTAAGATTTCCCTTCACTGTAACTAAGAGGCCTGAACCAGGCCTGATTCATCACTCCAGAGGACGTGTTTCCACTGCTCCAGAGTCTAATGGCAATGAGCTTTACACCACTCCATCCAACGCTTGGCATTGAGCGTGGTGAACCCACTTCATGAAGCTCCCGACAAACAGTTATTTTGCTGACGTTTCTTCCAGAGGCAGTTTGGAACTCGGTAGTGAGTGTTGCAACCGAGGACAGGCAATTTTTACACGCTTCTTGCTTCAGCACTCTGCGGTCCTGTTCTGTGAGCTTGTGTGGACTACCACTTTGCAACTGAGCCGTTGTTGCTGCTAGACGTTTCCACTTCACAATAACAGCACATACAGTTGACTGGGGCAGCTCTAGCAGGGCAGAAATTTGACAAACTGACTTGTTGGAAAGGTGTCATCCTATGACGGTGCCACGTTGAAAGTCACTGAGCTCTTCAGTAAGGCCATTCTACTGCCAATGTTTGTCTATGGAGATTCCATGGTAGTGAGCTTGATTTTATATACCTGTCAGCAATGGGTTTGGCTGAAATAGCCAAATTTACTCATTTGAAGGGGTTTCCACATACTTTTTTACATATAGTGTATGCATCTTTTGGTCACAAACGCCTTAAAAAAATTTAGGGGCGTTAATCAGAAAACCAGTCATTATCTGTTTTGACCACTATTTGCCTTATGCAGTATGACACATCTCCTTCGCAAAGAGTTGATGAGGCTGTTGATTGTGGCCTGTGGAATGTGGTCCCACTTCTCTTCAATGGTTGCGCGAAGTTGCTTGATATTGGCATGAACTGGAACACGCTATACAGAGCATCCCAAACACGCTATAGAGAGCATCCCAAACATGCTCAATGGGGGACATGTCTGGTGAGTATGCAGGCCATGTAGGAACTGAGACGTTTTTAGCTTTCAAGAATTGTGTACAGATCCTTGCGACAAGGGGCTGTGAATTATCATTCTGATGGCGGTGGATGAATGGCACGACAATGGGCAACTCGTCACGGTATCTCTGTGCATTCAAATTGCCATTGATAAAATGCAATTGTGTTCATTGTCCGTAGCTTACCATAACCCCACCGCCACCATGGGCACTCTGTTCACAACGTTGACGTCAGCAAACCGCTTGCCTATTTTTTATTAATTTTATTTAAACTTTATATAACCTGGTAGGCTTGTTTGCAACTGCGACCTGGCCAAGATAAAGCCCATACGACGCCATACACGTGGTCTGTGGTTGTGAGGCCGGTTGGACGTACTGCCAAATTCTCTAAAACAACTCTGGAGGCGTTGGTAGAGAAATGAACATACAATTCTCTGGCAACAGCTCTGGTGAACATTCCTGCAGTCAGCATGCAAATTACACACTCCTTTAAAACGCTGTGCCATTGTGCTGTGTGACAAAACTGCACATTTTAGAATGGCCTTTCATTGTCCCCAGCACAAGGTGCACTTGTGTAATGATCATGCTGTTTAATCAGCTTCTTGATATGCCACACCTGTCAGGTGGATGGATTATCTTCGCAAAGGAGGAATGTGCACTAAGAGGGATGTAAACAAATTTGTGCACAAAATTTGAGAGAAATAGGCTTTTTGTGGGTATGGAAAATGGCTGGGATCTTTTATTTCAGCTCATGAAACATGGGACCAACATTTTACACGTTGCATTTCTATTTTGGTTCAGTATATTTATTATTCTGACCAAGAGGAAGGGTCAAGTTTCCAATTGAGGGGGTAAACTTAGTTTAAACCTGGATCTGCTTCACCCTCTCTGGTGTAAAGCGACCTCCACACTTGGCAGCAATAACATTTAATAACAAACGTGTAATTAGGGATCAAATGCCTTTAGAGTAAATTATACTGTAACAGTGTAACAACTGACACATGCTTTACTCTTCTCAATTACAATTACTGTGTTCACTTTAGACAATACAGCTACACTCATTGTAGGCATGTTCACTGTATTCAATACAACTACACTGTATTCACTGGTAGGAAGTCCACTGTGTGCAGCTCACCCTGTACTATCAGCTCAAGCATAAATATCATGAGCATGACTACTTCTGAAAAGCAGACAACATTCATATTCATCTCTGAAACTCACTTAGATAATACCTTTGATTATACAGTGGTAGCAAATGCATGGTTATAACATCTAGAGAAAATACATAAATGCCAATGGGGGGCGGTGTTGCGGTCTATATTCAGAAACACATTCCTGTAAAGCTTAAAGAAGATCTCATGTTAAAAACTGTTGAAGTAACATGGCTACAGGTTCATCTGCCTCACCTAAAGCCCATTCTTAACGGAAGCTGCTATAGACCACCAAGTGTTAACATTCAGTATCTGGATAATACATGTGAAATGCTTGATATTGTATGTGATATGAAGAGAGCTATATTTTCTGGGTGATTTTAATATTGACTGGCTGGTCTGTGGTGTGTAATGAGGATCAACCAGAAGCTGCACTTCACACATTTATGAAATTGCTTATTCCAGTTACTAATAAGCATGCATCCATTTAGAAAACGACTGTAACAATTGTTAAATCCCCTTGGATTGATGGAATGGTTGAAAGGGATTAGCCAAAAACAATGGCAAATATGTCTGGCTGCACAACTGATTGTCAAACGTACTACAAATTGAGAAATCATGTGACCAAACTGAGTAAAAAGAATAAGAAAATATACTACTATACTATGAAGATACATTATATAAAGAATGATAGTAAAAAGCTTTAGAGCACATTAAATGACATTTTGGTCAAAAAGGCAAACTCAGCTCCATCATTCAATGAATCCGATATCCATCATAAAACCAACTGATATTGCCAACTACCTTAATGATTTTTTCATTGGCAAGATTAGCAAACTTAGGCATGACATGCCAGCAACAAATTTCGACATCCACATCCATGTGCAAGTGAGCAAATTATGAAAGACATTCATTGTCGTTTTGAATTCCGTAAAGTGAGTGTGGAAGAAATGAAAAAATAATTGTTGTCTATCAACAATGACAAGCCACCTTGGTCTGACAACCTGGACAACTTAATTCTAAGCCTACTAGGAAGTGTGTGCCCTCAGGCCTGGAGGGAAGCAAAAGTCATTCCACTACACAAGAATAGTAAAGTCCCCTTTACTGGCTCAAATATCCCTGCAATCAGCCTGTTACCAACCACAGTAAACCTTTGGAAAAAATTGTGTTTGACCAAATACAATGCTATTTTACAGTAAACAATTGACCACATACTTTCAGCAGGCTTATATGGAAGGACATTAACAAGCACAGCATACACACAAATGACTGATGATTGGCTGAAAGAAATTGATTATACAAATGTTGTGGGACTTCAGTGTCGCTTTTGACATTATCGATCATAGTCTGCTGCTATGGCGGCTATGGCGGCTAACAGGCCCTCATTGAAAATAAGAATTTGTTCTGAACTGACTTAACTAGTTCAATAAAGGTTAAAAAAGAATACTTTAAATAACAGAACACAGAGGATGTTATTTAATGGAAACGTCTTCAACATAATCCAGCCAGAGTCAGGAATTCCCCAGGGCAGCTGTCCAGGTCCCTATCTTTTTTCAATATTTAATAATGACATGCCACTGGTTTTGAGTAAAGCTAGTGTGTCTATTGTCATGACTCTCGCTCCTGGGTGAGGATCAAAGATAGTCCCCCCCTTCTCTCTCCCACCAGAGAGGAAGGAGGGTGTAGTTGGGCCAGTTTTATGACTTAACGACCAGTCGTAAACTTTCTCTCTCTTGCACTGCAGTATGGAGGTAAAAAAATCCTGTGTGTTGACAGAGACTCTTGCGAAAACTTCAAAGATCAAAAGATTGGACATTGGACCACTAGTTTTCAAATCCAAACATTTGGAATGGTTGGTGGGGTTCCAAACAATAAATTATGTCAAATGTATTGTTTTGTGATATCAGTGCCCAAGGTGAAAAGCGTGCCCAAAGTAAACTGTCTGTCACTCAGGCCCAGAAGCTAGGAAGCTAGGCTATGCATATAATTGATACATTTTGATAGAAAACACTCTAAAGTTTCCAAAACTGTTAACATAATGTCTGTGAGTATAACAGAACTGATATGGCAGGCTAAAACCTGAGAAAAATCCATCCAGGAAGTGGGATTTTTTCATTGACTGCCAAAACAGTATCCAATGACTTAGGAATCAGATTGCACTTCCTATGGCTTCCACTAGATGTCAACAGTCTTTCAAATTTGTTTCAGGCTTGTATTCTGAAAAATTAGGGAATAAGAGCCCTCTGAGTGAGTGGACCCTGAGAAGTCTCAGAGCTGTTTGCTGCACACGACTTTCTTGTTTTTATTTTATATTGACAAAGCTATTGTTGAAATATTATTGATTATTATGACTAAAAACAACCTGAAGATTGATTCTAAACATTGTTTGACATGTTTCTACGAACTTTACTGACACTTTTGGGATTTTTTCGTCTGCCTGTTGTGACTGCATTTGAGCCAATGGATTACTGAACAAAATGCGCCAACAAAACTGAGGTTTTTTGATATAAAGGGGCGCTTTATTGAACAAAACAAACATTTAATGTGTAACTGGGAGTCTTGTGAGTGCAACCATATGAACATCATCAAAGGAAAGTTATCAATTTTATAGCTATTTCTGACTTTTGTTACTCCTCTACTTGGCTGGTAACTATTTGTAATGTTTTGTGTGCTGGGCGCTGTCCTCAGATAATCGCATGGTATGCTTTCGCCGTAAAGCCTTTTTGAAATCTGACACAACGGTTGGATTAAAAATAAGTTAATCTTTAAGCCGATGTATAACACTTGTATGTGTTATGAATTTTTATTAGGAGTATTTCTGTTTTTGAATTTGGCGCTCTGCAATTTCACCAGATGTTGGCCAGGTGGGACGGTAGCGTCCCACATACCCTAGAGAGGTTAAATATGAAACTATTTGTGAAAAGATAGCAATGTGATTTTAGACTTCTAAATTAGATAATTGTTGTCATATAAAGTTTTACCAAGTCAGAAACCAGGCCCACGTGAGCACAGACATTATGCCAACAGGATGGAATGCCCCTTTTTCCAGAGGGCATAAAAGGACTTTTTAACTAAATTTACATTAGACCAGCGCACGCTGAATACGTTGAAATGGTTGCAATTTAAATACAGACCAGCATGACTGACATCGTGAGCTGAACGTCATGAAATGGTTAGAAACTCTCAACACGAGTAAAAAAGAACATCTCTAGACTACGACGGAAGATTCAGTCTGCAGCTGTTTAAGTGCTGTTAGTCTAGTAAACTTGACCAAAGACCACCGCGTGTGGTACACCTAAAGGACCCGGTCTAAAAAACACTTAGAGACAAATAAGCCTACAACTACAAAGGACATTGTGACCTCTGGTGGACAAACCAGAGACTTCTGTCGAATTACTCCCAATAGACAGACCAGATTTCAACAGAGAGATGACAAAGACATACAAGTGTAAATATGTGTTGCATTTCTAAATCTGAATGAGCGGTTGTTACGGTGCTAAATATACATATTTACGATGAGCGTATTATTCAACTGTATGTACGATAGTTGAATTCCTTTGTTTCTCCTTTTTCCTCTATTTCTGAATCCTCCATCTTGTGTAACAAGCCGCCATATCAGTTTAGTCAACTAGGGACTTCTCATTGCATTATGTTAGTAATCAACGTTATCCTTCTGTATGTGTTTGTTTATGTGTGATTATTTAGTTAGTAAATAAATAATTAAGCCAATTTGTGTATCGCTGAATCATACATTTTAGACTAGGGTTTGTACAGATATCCAAGAATTATGAGATGTTCAGAATGAGGCTAATATGAGATAATAATGATTAATGGATGACTGGTATGATAATATATTCTGATATATTCTTGAGTTAATTCAGAAAACGGTAACTCATTAAACACATTTTTTCCATGGTGCCCCCAAGTTATGAATGAGTTAATTGTTACATGATTAATTTAATCACGTAATAATTAAACATTGTTAAATGATATAATAAAATAGTCATTGCCATTGACACTATGTATGCGGATTACTCAACACAAAGAGAAATTTAGAAAAATTACAATTGGCTCAGAACAGGGCAGCACATGGCTAAAAGTGGAGGAGAGATTGACTTCATCACTACTTGTTTTTGTAAGAAGTGTTGACAAGCTGACACCCATGCATACCCCACAAGACATGCCACCAGAGGCTTCTTCACAAACCCCAAGTCCAGAATAGACTATGGGAGGTGCACAGTACTGCATAGAGCCATGACTACATGGAACTGTATTCCACATCATGTAACTGATGCAAAAAAACAGATACAAATACACCTTATGGAACCGCGGGTACTGTGAAGAGACACAAACACAGGTACAGACACAATCATACTACACATACAGGCTAGCACCCGCACTCTACACACCCGTACATTGTAATATTGTTGTATGGTGGTATTATACATGTTGTAGATTTGTAGTGGTGTAATAATGTTATATGATGTATTGTTTTATATTTTGTTTTATGTGTGATGTAAGTGCTTTAATGTGTTTGGACCCCAGGAAGAGTAGCTTCTGCCTTGGCAGGAACTAATGGGGATCCATAATAAACCCCAGGAAGAATAGCTTCTGCCTTGGCAGGAACTAATGGGGATCCATAAAACCCCAGGAAGAATAGCTGCTGCCTTGGCAGGAACTAATGGGGATCCATAATAAACCCCAGGAAGAATAGCTGCCACCTTGGCAGGAACTAATGGGGATCCATAAAACCCCAGGAAGAGTAGCTGCTGCCTTGGCAGGAACTAATGGGGATCCATAAAACCCCAGGAAGAGTAGCTGCTGCCTTGGCAGGAACTAATGGGGATCCATAAAACCCCAGGAAGAGTAGCTTTTGCCTTGGCAGGAACTAATGGGGATCCATAAAACCCCAGGAAGTGTAGCTGCTACCTTGGCAGGAACTAATGGGGATCCATAAAACCCCAGGAAGAGTAGCTGCTGCCTTGGCAGGAACTAATGGGGATCCATAAAACCCCAGGAAGAGTAGCTGCTGCCTTGGCAGGAACTAATGGGGATCCATAAAACCCCAGGAAGAGTAGCTGCTGCCTTGGCAGGAACTAATGGGGATCCATAATAAACCCCAGGAAGAATAGCTGCTGCCTTGGCAGGAACTAATGGGGATCCATAAAACCCCAGGAAGAGTAGCTGCTGCCTTGGCAGGAACTAATGGGGATCCATAAAACCCCAGGAAGAGTAGCTGCTGCCTTGGCAGGAACTAATGGGGATCCATAATAAACCCCAGGAAGAATAGCTGCTGCCTTGGCAGGAACTCATGGGGATCCATAATAAATGTGCTGCAGTAATGATAACAGTACTTAGCTTATCAAAACCTCTCACAAGGTGGATGCTTGAATCTATCTTATTCTATAAATATGACAGTTCAGGGTGGCTTACATAATTACACATTTTGGATTAAACATCCATTTTGGGGGGAAGAAGGACAAAAACATTGGGTTAATCCAAATTAATCCTCCACTTAGACCAGAAATCAAAGCCCAGAGAGTCAAAAAACCTCCCGAAATGTTTGGATTTCTTTGTAGTTGGTTAGGCCTCTTCTTTGGTGACGCCTCGGCCTCTGTGTTGTTGCTTTTATCACCGAGATCAAAGCAAAGAAAACCCTGAAATAAAACAATTGAAGAATCTTTTTTGGGATGTAGCTGGCTGTTGACTGTCACACTGGTTCTTTGTTGCTGGTTATATTTTGCGAAATGCCAAGCTTCTATCCCGGCATGGCGTTCCATAAATATGTGTCCTCTAGCCCTACTGCTGTCCACCTCAGAGGAACCAACACGGACAGAACAACCCCCGGACACACACACACCACAATCATCCTTCAACTTCCATCCTGTCCACCATCGCTTTTTCTATTCCTTTGGTTTCCCGAGGGAACTTTAGAGCATGGTCTCAATCTTTCTCTCTCTTTTTTTCTCTCTCTCCATTTCTGACTCTCTAGCTCTCTTCGTCCCTTCCTTCCTTACTCCCCTCCTCTCTCTCTCCATGCCACTCTCTCTCCTCCCACTCAAGGTCTGACAGGGCCCTCTCAGTGTCCCTAATGGTCCTGGCTCTGTCCTGTCATCTAATCCAGTCCTATCAGGGCCTGTTACCTCCTGACTGGCTGGTGCTATTCTGACATCTGATCCAGTCCTATCAGGGCCTGTTACCTCCTGACTGGCTGGTGCTATCCTGACATCTGATCCAGTCCTATCAGGGCCTGTTACCTCCTGACTGGCTGGCGCTGTCCTGTCTTGTCCTCTCAACCAGTCCTATGAGGGCCTGTTATAGTGGCTTGCAAAACCCCCCTTGGTATTTTTCCTAATTTGTTGCCTTACAACATCGAATTAAAATCGTTTTATTTTTTTTGGGGGGGGGGGTTGTATCATTTGTTTTACACAACATGCCTACCAATTTGAAGATGCAAAATATTTATTTTTGTGAAACAAACAAGAAGACAAAAAAACTGAAAACTTGAGCGTACATTCACTCCCCCAAAGTCAATACTTTCTAGAGCCACCCTTTGCAGCAATTACAGCTGCAAGTCTCTTGGGGTGTGTCTCTATAAGCTTGGCACATCGAGTCACTGGGATTTTTTCCCATTCTTCAAGGCAAAACTGCTCCAGCTCTTTCAAGTTGGATGGTTTCCAGAAATCTTTAAGGCATACCACTGATTCTCAATTGGATTGAGGTCTGGGCTTTGGTCCCATTAAACCACTCGGGTGTTGCTTTAGCAGTATGCTTAGGGTCATTGTCCTGCTGGAAGGTGAACCTCCGTCCCAGTCTCAAATCTCTGGAAGATTGAAACAGGTTTCCCTCAACAATTTCCCTGTATTTAGCACCATCCATCATTCCTTTAATTCTGACCAATTTCCCAGTCACCGCTGATAAAAAAAACATTCCCACAGTATGATGCTGCCACCGCCATGCTTCACTGTTCTTGGGGGGATGAGAGGTGTTGGGTTTGCGTGTTCCGTGAAAACCTAGCGTTTTCCTTGATGGATAAAAAGCTCAATTTTAGTCTCATCTGACCAGAGTACCTTCTTCCATATGTTTGGGGAGTCTCCCTCGTGCCTTTTGGTGACACCAAACGTGTTTGCTTATTTTTTTACTTTAAGCGATGGCTTTTGTCTGGCCACTCTTCCATAAAGACCAGCTCTGTAGAGTGTACAGCTTAAAGTGGTCCTATGGACAGATACTCCAATCTCCGCTGTGAGGCTTTGCAGCTCCTTCAGGCTTGTCATTGGTCTCTTTGTTACCGCTCTGATTAATGCCCTCACCTGGTCCATGAGTTTTGGTGGGCGGCCCTCTCTTGGAAGGTTTGTTGTGGTAGCATATTCTTTCATATTTAATGGTGCTCCACGGGATGTTCAAAGTTTCAGTTTTTGTTTTTATAACCCAACCCATATCTGTTCTTCTCCACAACTTTGTCCCTGACCTGTTTGGAGAGCTCCTTGGTCTTCATGGTGCTGCTTGCTTAGAGGTGTTGCAGACTCTGGGCCCTTTCGGAACAGGTGTATATATACTGAGATCATGTGACACTTAGATTGCACACAGGTGGACTTTATTTAACTAATTATGTGACATCTGAAGGTAATTGGTTGCACCAGATCTTATTTTTTGGCTTCATAGCAAAGGGGGTGAATACATATGCACAGGGCACTTTTCCACTTAAAAAAATAATAATAATTCATTCCACTTCACCAATTTGAACTATTTTGTGTATGTCCATTACAGGAAATCCAAATAAAAATCCATTTAAGTTACAGGTTATAATGCAACAAAATAGGAAAAATTCAAAGGGGGATGAATACTTTTGCAAGGCACTGTACCTCCTGACTGGACTGGGATGTTCTTAACTACCACTCTCATTGGCCATAGGACCACTAACTGAGGAGATGTACCTGTCACTGGTAGCCCCAGTTGCCCTCCTTGGTCTCGGCATTACATGGACACAATGTGGGGATCATGCCAACATGAAGAGTGGTGATCAGGATGAGCCACCCTCCTGCCATCCCTGCCATACATCTGGGTGTGTGCGTACAGGGCTTGGTGGTGGACGTGGAGCCGGCAGGCAGACAGAGTAGGTGTCATGCTGGGTAGTACCAGAGGATAGCAATAGATGGATGCCAGACCTGCCACTCTGACAACCACTGGGAGAGATGGAGATGAAGGGAGAGTAAAAGAGGCTGCTGCTACTTCTGTTGCTGCTGGAGGCAGTTGAGAGGAGTTATGGATACGAGGAGCAGTGTTGTAGAGAGGTTGAGAGGAGTTATGGATACGAGGATACGAGGAGCAGTGTTGTAGATCAGTTGAGAGGAGTTATGGATACGAGGAGCAGTGTTGTAGAGGAGTTATGGATATGAGGATACGAGGAGCAGTGTTGTAGAGGAGTTATGGATACGAGGAGCAGTGTTGTAGAGGAGTTATGGATACGAGGAGCAGTGTTGTAGAGGAGTTATGGATACGAGGATACAAGGAGCAGTGTTGTAGAGGAGTTATGGATACGAGGAGCAGTGTTGTAGAGGAGTTATGGATACGAGGAGCAGTGTTGTAGAGGAGTTATGGATACGAGGATACAAGGAGCAGTGTTGTAGAGGAGTTTAGAGGAGTTATGGATACGAGGAGCAGTGTTGTAGATCAGATGAGAGGAGTTATGGATATTTGGAGGCATGCTGGGAAGTAATACTCTTTGAAACATTTCAGGTAAAAACACACAGCTCTCTCTCGTTTTCTCTTTTGTTCTCTTGCCATGGCCATGAGGAAACATAGAAGAGGACGTGTAGGGAGCAGTAGGTTGAGGGTGCCTCAGCCTCAGTTGGCTTGCATTGCTAAGAGATCAAAGGCAAGTCAAACAAACAAACTCAGTTTGCCAGAAAACGAGAGAATGACCATGAAGCCTGATATGTTTCAAAGTGTAGTACTTCCCAGCATGCCTCTAAATGCTCTCTCATGTCACTCTCCCTCTCTCTCTCTGTCATGTCACTCTCTCTCTCTCGTCACTCTCCCTCTCTCTCTCTCTCCTCTCTCTCATGGCACTCTCCCTCTCCCTCTCTCTCATGTCACTCTCCCTCTCTCTCATGTCACTCCACCCTCTCTCTCTCTCTCTCTCTCTCTCTCTCTCTATCTCTCGTCACTCTCCCTCTCCCTCTCTCTCATGTCACTCTCCCTCTCTCTCGCATGTCACTAAGTTCAATTCAATTCAAGGGGCTTTATTGGCATGGGAAACATGTGTTAACATTGCCAAAGCAAGTGAGGTAGATAATATACAAAAGTGAAATAAACAATACAAATTAACAGTAAACATTACACATACAGAAGTTTCAAAACTATAAAGACATTACAAATGTCATATTACGTATATATACAGTTTTGCAACGATGTACAAATAGTTAAGGTTACACAAGGGAAAATAAATAAGCATAAATATGGGTTGTATTTACAATGGTGTTTGTTCACCCAGTTGATATGGGAGTTTATCAAAATTGGGTTTGTTTTCAAATTCTTTGTGGATCTGTGTAATCTGAGGGAAATATGTGTCTCTAATATGGTTATACATTGGACAGGAGGTTAGGAAGTGCAGCTCAGTTTCCACCTCATTTTGTGGGCAGTGAGCACATAGCCTGTCTTCTCTTGAGAGCCATGTCTGCCTACGGCGGCCTTTCTCAATAGCAAGGCTATGCTCACTGAGTCTGTACATAGTGAAAGCTTTCCTTAAGTTTGGGTCAGTCACAGTGGACAGGTATTCTGCCACTGTGTACTCTCTGTTTAGGGCCAAATAGCATTCTAGTTTGCTCTGTTTTTTTGTTAATTCTTTCCAATATGTCAAGTGTGTTTGTGTTTGTGATCAGAGCCCCAGGACCAGCTTGCTTAGGGGACTCTTCTCCAGGTTCATCTCTCTGTAGGTGCTGGCTTTGTTATGGAAGGTTTGGGAATCACTTCATTTTAGGTGGTTGTAGAATTTAATGGCTCTTTTCTGGATTGTGATAATAAGTGGGTGTCACTCTCCCTCTCTCCCTCTCCCTCTCTCTCTCTCTCTCTCTCTCTCTCTCTCTCGTCTCTCATGTCACTCTCTCTCTCTCATGGCACTCTCTCTCATGTCACTCTCCCTCTCTCTCATGTCTCTCTCTCATGTCACTCTCTCTCTCTCTCATGTCACTCTCCCTCTCTCATGTCACTCTCCCTCTCTCGTCACTCTCCCTCTCTCATGTTTCTCTCTCTCTCTCATGTCTCTCTCTCTCTCTCTCTCATGTCACCCTCCCTCTCTCTCATGTCTCTCTCTCTCTCTCTCTCTCTCTCTCTCTCTCTCTCTCTCTCTCTCTCTCTCTCTCTCATGTCTCTCCCTCTCTCATGTCACTCTCCCTCTCTCTCATGTCTCTCTCTCTCTCATCTCTCATGTCACTCTCTCTCTCTCATGGCACTCTCTCTCATGTCACTCTCTCTCTCTCTCTCTCTCTCTCTCTCTCTCTCTCTCTCTCTCTCTCTCGTCTCTCATGTCACTCTCTCTCTCTCATGGCACTCTCTCTCATGTCACTCTCCCTCTCTCTCATGTCTCTCTCTCATGTCACTCTCTCTCTCTCTCATGTCACTCTCCCTCTCTCATGTCACTCTCCCTCTCTCGTCACTCTCCCTCTCTCATGTGTCTCTCTCTCTCATGTCTCTCTCTCTCTCTCTCATGTCACCCTCCCTCTCTCTCATGTCTCTCTCTCTCTCTCTCTCTCTTCTCTCTCCTCTCATTCTCTCCCTCTCTCATGTCACTCTCCCTCTCTCTCATGTCTCTCTCTCTCTCTCACCTCCCTCTCCTCATGGCACTCTCTCTCATGTCACTCCTCCTCTCTCCTCTCTCTCTCTCTCTCTCTCTCATGTCACTCTCTCTCTCTCATGGCACTCTCTCTCATGTCACTCTCCCTCTCTCATGTCTCTCTCTCATGTCACTCTCTCTCTCTCTCATGTACACCGCCCTCTCTCATTCACTCTCCCTCTCTCATCACTCTCCCTCTCTCATGTTTC